>NC_046156.1:100723286-100871842 GCF_011064425.1 Rattus rattus
GACATTAAGTTATCTAATGAACAAGATTAATAAGGATATAAATCTCAAGGGAAAAATGCACAGATGGAGTGGATAAAAGCTAAAAGCCAGGTTTTCTTTAGAATCTAAGACATGAAGACTCCTGCACTGGTGATTAACCAGGGTTGGAAACCTTTGCCCGTGCTTCAAATACAAAGAATCAAGCTTATGCTGGTGTTTCAGTGGCCGTGTACTTTTTGTAACACCGGGGTTCCACCTCTTCTCCCTCCCCAACCAGGACAGAAAGCTGGTTTCTCAATGTCTATTTTTCCCAGCACCGTTTGGAATCAGAGTCTTGAGAGTAGACTTTCCCAAACACTTCAGCCTCAAAACTCCTCTCTTGCCTTAAAAAATCAGTTCTGCCGTTTACAGCAAAAACACGTGGCGTGAGTCTTGCCACAATGCTGTGCAGTAACGTCCAAACCCTAATGTATCAGGGTTCGGATAAACATCTTCATCTTCCTCCCCAGCCTGTGGGCTCCTCCATCCACCCATACGTACTGGCTGTGTTTCCAACTCTGGCGCCCTCCATGGGGTGTGCATGATCACCCGAAGCTGCCCTGCGACCAATCTGTGAGAGTGTCACCTTTGAGGAGGTCACTGGAGCCATTATGTCAGAAAAGGTTACCTGGGGATCTGGCCAGGGCCAGGCATGTCTGACTCTGCTAGCTGCCCCGCTCCACCGCATAACTTGAAGCTCTTGTCACATCAATCCGCCTCCTTTCTCTTCTGCTGAGCAAATGCTTGGACCTTGCACTCTCCTGTCTTCACCTTCTCTCTCCGTTTGTTCACTGGCTGCACTCATACCCGTGTCTAAGTCTTCCGTTTGAGTGGGAAATAAAATTTTTTGGAGGTGGTAATTAATAATAAATAATTAGGACAGGTTTTCTGTTTTTCAATTCACACTGCAACTGCTTTGCCTCGTTGTACCATGAAAGATCTTTTTCTTTTTCGTTTGTATTGTATTGCATGTGATAGTTGAACAAATTACCCACAATACAGTGGTTTCATCTCATGTAAATGACTTCTTTGCAGATTTTCACTATGAATTTTCATGGTTTTTTTTCCTGACATGTAGAATAGGAGAAAGAAAACAGATTTTTCTAAACTATTCCAGACTGTCTCTGCAATCTGTTACCCTGACATGCGACACTTAGAGCACACTTTCCCCAAATCCATTCAGATGTTTGTTTTTGACATGTGTTCCAGGCATCTGTCAGCCCTCTGACTACCACAGCTGACTTTGACAAACAACAGAGAAAAAATGTTGGCTGTGTCTTAACGTGTGCCTTATGACAGGAAACTTCCTCCTCCATCCTCATTACTGAATTTGGAACATGTGTTGGATACCCTTAATGCATAACGCATTCCCTAAGCACCCATTGATAGAAGTGCGGAGGAAATAACCAATTCAGGTCTGTCTATCAAACACAGCTCACTCTTTGTGTTCAAATATACAAATTAAACAGGAAGTTAAGACATTCCATATGTACACAGCCCCAGTAGCTAGCAAATGGCTTAGGGGTGCTTTCCAAACTTCCTTCTGACTTAACTCGGATAATGGAGACTCTTCTTTTTTTTTTTTTTTTTGGTTCTTTTTTTCGGAGCTGGGGACTGAACCCAGGGCCTTGCGCTTCCTAGGTAAGCGCTCTACCACTGAGCTAAATCCCCAGCCCCAATGGAGACTCTTCTTACAAGAGTCCATGCCAGTGTGATCTCTGACATTGCATTTTGGCATCCAGAGGGGGTTTTGTAAACTATGGCCCAATGTCTACTAAATGTCAGCTTGGGAGACCCTAGACTGAACAGCACCCAAGCAAAGAGTTCTCCAGTCCAGCCAATACCCAAGTCAATGCACAAACTTTCAGGAGGAAGACAGAGCATACCCTCAAGAATGAATAGGACACAGAGACCTGAGGACGCAGATCAAGCCGTCTTACCAGACGAGGCACCAAGAAGTTTGTGTTAAGTGGATTCTGGCTCTCCTAAATTTCATCACAATAGATTCTATCCGGGGGAAAAAAAATCTCTTCTAAATACAAAGAAAGTAAGTATTAACCAAAAAATGCAAAAATGTCATTAAAATTTTTTTCATAATAACAACAAAATAGATCCTTGGTGGAGGGAAAGAACTTCCTGCAAGCGCCTATGTTTGCCTTGCACCATGCGGGTCACAGGGATCAAACTCAAGTCTTCAGGCTTGGAAGCAAGCACCGTTACTCACTGAGGTATCTCAAGGGTCCAAGAGTTAAGACCCTTAGAAGAGAGTTGGAGCTGGGTCTGATGGTTAACTCCTGTAATGCCAGTACTTGGAGCTGAGACAGGAGGGTCAGGAGTTCAAGACTAGCCTGAGCCACAGAAAATTCAAGTGCAAATTTTAAAATTATGTGACTGGAATAAATTTCTATTGCTAAGACTAAACCAGATAATTATGAGCCATCGTTTCTGGGTTACAACTCACTATGAAGCTGGAGTCTAGAGACACCGACCGGCTTCATCTATAAAGGCAGCTTCCTTTTTTAAAATTAGGCCAATATGATTTTTCTTCATCAGTTTTCTGCCATAAACAAAAAGAAGCAGGCCAAAGGTAACGACATACCCCCATAATCCCAGAATTCAGGAGGATACTGAGGCAAGAGGATCACAAATTTAAGGCCAGGCTGAACATGTAGCAACATCTATTCTGTAAAAAGAAATAAATGAGGTTATTGTGATGCCTCACTGGTCAAGAGCTGCTGCTCTTCCAGAGATGCAGGTTTTGTTCCCAGCGCCCGCAGGGTTATTTACCACCACCCATAATTCCAATTCCAAGGTATTTAATGCTTCAGTGGGCACTTTCACATGTGTGGTACACAGAAACAAATACTCATACACTTAAAATAAAATAAATAAACCTAAAGAAAGAAGAAATCAATCTTTCTCTCTTGAGCTAATTCTTGTCTGTGTCTTACAAATCTTAAAAAGCCAAAAGACTTCAAGGGCTATAATATTCTCAGTTCAAACGTTAACTTTAAAGGGGGATGGGAATATCAAGACTTCCCTGTTGCTTAAAAAAACTATTTTAAAAAATTTTAAATATACTAATTCCCACACTCATTTTCTACAGTTTTATTTCAGTATAAACAAATATAGTCAGAAAACTCAAATGACTTGAGTTAAACCAGCCATCGCCCATTTAAGAGTCTTTGAAATGGGGTCAAATGAGGTTCTTGATACCATAGTTTCCCAGAACTATCTCAGGATATCTAAAAGGTGAAAAACTAGGCCCTTTCTTTGAAAAGGTGGCTTCGGAGCAATGTTACTTTGAAACAAAAGCACTGCATGTGGGTGTGGACGACACAGGCTGTGTGTCAGAAAGGGTGTGTGTGTTTATATATGTGTGTGTGTGTGTGTGTGTGTGCATTTCACGCTTAGAAAAAAGGATAACATGTACATTTGGAATTTTCTTGAAAGGGCTTTTGGGCTTTGTCCCTATGAGATGGGAGGAGATTACAGGATCCTTGCCGCAGACATATGAGTCCTAATTACAGAGGCTGGGTGTCTCTGGGGATTTTTTTTAGACACTCCCATAGAAAAAGAAAAAGACAGTTGCTCAAGTATATTTTTTTAATTGCACTTGAAATCATCTATTAAAACATGAGGACAGAAAGGGGTGTGGTGGGAGGCCTTAACTCTAAATTCTTTCTTTTATTGCAATAATTCCCTATTGGTAGACCTTCAGGGTAATGTTTAAGAGCACTCTTTTGTCTCAGTTTCTCTTTTTTTTCTTTTAATTGGTTATTTTATTTACTTACATTTCAAATGTTGTCTACCTTCCAGGTCTCCCTGCACAAATCCCATCCCCCCCTCCCCTTGTCTCTTAGAGTGTTCCTCCACCCACTCACCCCCCGCCCTCACCACTCTCTAGCATCCCCCCACACTGAGGGAACCAGCATCCACAGGACCAGGGCCTCCCCTCCTATTGATGCCAGATAAGGCAATCCTCTGCTACATATATAGCTGGAGCCATGGACCCGTCCATGTGTACTCTTTGGTTGGTGGTTCAGTCCCTGGGAGCTCCGTGGTGTGTGGTTGGTTGACACTGTTGTTCTTCCTGTGGGGTTGCAAACCCCTTCATCTCCTTCAGTCCATCCCCTAACTCTTCCACTGGGGTCCCCGGGCTCAGTCCCATGGTTGGCTGTGAGTATCTGCATCTGTATTGGTCTGATGCTAGGAGAGTCTCTCGGGGGACAGCTATATCACACTTCTGTCTGCGAGTGCTTACTGCTGCCAGCAATAGTGTGGGGGTTTGGTCTGCAGATGGGATGGATCCCTAGGTGGGGCCATCTCTGGATGGATTTTCCTTCAGTCTCTGCTCCATGTCTGTGTCCCCACAGTTCCTCCAGACAGGAACAATGCTGGATTAAAACTTTTGAGATGGACAGGTGATCCCATCCCTCAACTGGGAGCAGTGCCTATCTAGTGCAGGTGGTCTCTACAGGTTCTCTCTCTCCCTTGCTGTGTATTTCAACTAATGTCATCCCTGTTGGGTCCTAGGAACCTCTCACTTCCCTGGTGTCTAAGACTCTAGTGGCTAACCTAGTTTCCCCCACCTCTACTGCTACTTATTTCTACTCATTTTCCTGACCCTCTGGGTTTCTCTCCTGTATCTTGGCATATGATCCTTCCCTCTTTTCCCTCCCCCTCCCCTTTCCCACCCAAGGCCTTCCCTCCCTCTACCTCCCTTCTAAAAGCATCTGCACTTTGGTCATCCTTCTTTTTGAGGCTTCATAGTTGGTCTGTAAATTGTATCTTGGGTGTTTTGAGCCTTTGAACTAATATTCACTTATCAGTGAGTACATATCATGTGTGTCCTTGTGTGACTAGGTTTCCTCACTCAGGATAATATTTTCCTAGTTCCATCCATTTTGACTACAAATTTCATGAGTTGTTGTTTTATTTCTATTTTTTGTCAAGACATAGAATTCATTTATTGTTCTACATGTTTAAATGGATTTTGAATGATGGGTTTTCTTAGACAAAGGGTTGTCACCTCCCCTAAAACACTACTTAGCAATTTCTTTTCCCCACCCAATCACCTACCCCTTCCCACCTCCCCCCTGACATTCCCTACACTGGGGGTCCAGCCTTGCAGGACAAAGGGTTTCTCCTCCCATTGGTGCCCAACAGGCCCATCCTCTGCCACATATGCAGCTGGAGCCATGGGCCTGTCCATGTGTAGTCTTTGGATGGTGGTTGGTCCCTGGGAGCTCTGCTTGGTTGGCATTGCTGTTCTTATGGGTTTCAAACCTCTTTAGCTCCTTCAATCCTTTCTCTAACTCCTCAAATGGGGACCCCATTCTCAGTTCACTGGTTGGCTGCAAGCATTCACCTCTGTATTTGTCATGCTCTGACAGAGCCTCTCAGGAGATAGCTATATCAGGCTCCTGTCAGCATGCATTTCTTGGCATCAGCAATATTGTCTGGGTTTGGTGGCTGTATGTATGTGGGCTGGATCCCCAGGTGGGGCAGGCTCTGAATGGCCTTTCCTTCAGTCTCTGCTCCAAACTTTGTCTCTGTATCACCTGCTATGAATATTTTTGTTCCCCCTTCCAAGAAGGACTGAAGCATCTGCACTTTGGTCATCCTTCTTTTTGAGCTTCATTGTAGTCTGTGGATTGAATCTTGGGTAATTCGAGCATTTGGGCTAATGTCAACTCCTCAGTGAGTGCATACCATGTGTGATTTTTCTGTGACTGGGTTATCGCACTCAGGATGATATTTTCTAGTTCCATCCATTTGCCTATGAATTTCATGAAGTCATTGTTTTTAATAGCTGAGTAGTACTCCATTGTATAGATGTACCACATTTTCTGTATCCATTCCTCTGTTGAAGGGTATCTGGATTCTTTCCAGCTTCTGTCTATTATAAATAAGACTGCTATGAACATAGTGGAGCATGTGTCCTTGTTATATGTTGGGGCATTTTTTGGGCATATGTCCAGAAGTGGTTTAGCTGGGTCCTCAGATATGTCCAATTTTCTGAGGAACCTCCAGAAGGATTTCCAGAGTGGCTGTACCAGCTTCCAATCCCACCAACAATGGAAGAGTATTCCTAAGAATTAACAAAAATGCAATTTAATTGTCTACAAAACATTTTCTTCTATATATTTAACTAATATTTTTTTCATTAGTGTCCTCATTCCTAAAACTATACTGGATGTCTATGAGTGTCAGAGATTTCCACATCTTCTGGGATAAAGTCAAAGCTGTGTGTTATTGTTATTGTGACCTATTTTTTCAAAATTGAAACCAAGAGCTATTTGACCACCATCTGTGTAAGCTAAACTGACAGCTGGGTCATAGCAACATCAAAATGACATTGCTGAAATGATCATTGGTACAGTTAGCTCTGATTATTTTGGATGTTTGAACATTGGTTAATCAAGAAACAATTAGTCCTTATTTAGAGAGTACCAGAGAAGTCTAAACAATGCTCAGAATGCGATCTACCACTACACTGTAGCCTCCTGAACACCCACATATCATAACACAGTCGCAATCGCAGGACCGCCTGTGGGACAGGGGGAGCATGAGCCTTGGCTGTGTATATATAGTCAGAAGGAACAAAATCAAATCAATGAACAGAAAGAAAACCTGGACATGGCCTTGATACACCTCCAACTTTTATTAAGCATAAGCTGGAGATCTATGTTTCTGATATCAGAAAATCAAAGCTTGGGAGGGTTGTTCTGAGTAGGCACTTTCCTAAGTAATTGAAAATTACTAACAACGCAAATTCACTCAGTAAGAGGAATGATTTGCTCTGTGGAATGTTTAATATTTTTGAAGTGTTGACAGTGTGTGTGGTTCTCTTCAAAACTCCCAGGGGAAGACTTTCAGGGTGGCACACAGTTTTCCCTCCAACCCTTGACAAGCAATGCCAGTTGGCTTATTTTCTCTCAGTAACTTCCGCCCTATCCCCCATTCTTCCCCCATCTCATAATGATACATTAATACCTATAAACATTATAAACATACATACTCTGTTGTGTGACTCTGTTCCTGGAGAGATGTGACAAAATGTCTACTCATACCAAATAAGGAACCAGTAGCAGACCAAATAAGGATACCACCAAAGTCCAACTTGGTGAACCAATGAGTTCTATTGGGGTTACTTACAAGAGTGTGGGCGAGGGGTTCATTATAGGAGCAGAAATAACTCAAAGATAGATGCTTTGCCAAAGTCCACCCCAACATGAGTGATAGCTCACTAAAGCTGGAAAGCAGGAATGAAATGCACAAGTTTCAGGGAGCTCACAAACTTGAGGTCATCCTTTTCAGGCAGATTATCTTGTGTGAATGTCTCTCAGCAGTTCTTATAGTTTATATAAGCTAGTGAATCTGGTCAGTTTTGGGTACTTCCTTTTACCTTGCTTTTTCCCAGATCTTAAAAAGCTTCCCTTCAGGAAAGAGATTTAACCTCCTCTTAAGACATACTATATCTTAAACCAAATTTCCTCTAAGTATTCTGTCTTGGAGGAAATTGTCATTCATCATTCTTTGATATATACTAAATCCACACAGTACTTGATTTTGTTCTTTTAAGTTCTAACACCTAAAGGCTGAAGACAATAGGCAACTGTGCTGGATAGTTTTATGTCAACTTGACACAAGCAGTGGTCATCAGAGAAGATGGAACCTTGACTGAGAAAATGCCTTCATAAGACAGGGCTATAGGTAAGGTAGTAAGGCATTTTCTTAATTAGTGATTGATGTGGGAGGGTCCAGCCATTGTGGGTAGCACCATCCCTGGGCTGGTGGTCCTGGATTCTATAAGAAAACAGGCTGAGCAAGCGGAGAGAAACAAGCCAGTAAGCAGCATCTATCCCTCTATGGCTTCTGCATCAGCTCCTACCTCCATGTTCCTGTACTGACTTCCTTCAGTGGTTGACTACAATGTAGAAATGTAAGTCAAATAATCCCTTTCTTCCCCAGATTGCTTTTTGTCATAGTGTTTATCACAGCAATAGAAATCCTGACTGAAATAGCAACTATGTGTATGATCTCAGAGTTTTAAGGACACCCACCCAAAGTTGTGGGTACTTGAGGGGATATAGTAATGTTTCTATCTAGCAAATTTTGCTCCTTCAGTAGATGGAAACAAAAAGAGACCCAGAGATGGAGAATGTGCAGAAAACCAAGAGACCATGGAACACTCAGTCTAAAGGGGTGTGTCTCCATCAAGCTCATCCCCTTGGGGCTGGGGGAACTCTGTGGAAGAGACAAGACATTTGTTGCCTTTTAGAGACATCAGGACTGACCATGTATGAACTCAAAGAGACCTGGCATGCATGCACAGGACCTGGGGAGCCTCTTGCTTTCCTGGCATCTGGAACTTTCTGGTGGCTACCCCCTTCCCCATCCCCCTGGCTACACACACTCTGTTCAATTTCCTGATCCTCTATACATCCCCCATCTCCTCTCATACATGATCCTGCCCCCTCCTCCCTCCCTTCTTCTCTTCCCTCCCAAGTCCCTCCACCCTCCACCTCCTGTGAGTATTTTGTTCCCCTTCTAAGCAGGACTGGAAGCATAAACAGTTTGGTCTTCCTTCTTCTTGAGCTTCATATGGTCTGTGAGTTGTATCGCGGGCATTCTGAGCTTTTTTGCCCTAATATCCACTTATCAGTGAGTACATACCATGTGTTTCTTTTGTGACTGGGTTTCCTCACTCAGGATCTTTTCTAGATCCATCAATGTGCCTGTGAATTTCATGAAGTCATTGTTTTTAACTGTTGAATAGTACTCCATTGTGTAGATGTGCCCATTTTCTGTATCCATTCCTCTGTATCCAAAGAGAACATCTGGATGAGAGAAGCTATAATCGAGCGTATTATTTAAAAATAAGATTTATTTTCAATTAATTTGACTGTTAGTGCTTAACTCACTTTCTCTTTCTAATCCAGTCTGTGACCCCAGTAAACACATGATTTGCTCACAGTCAGAGTGTACCCTCCCACCCCAAGTAATCCACTCTAGAAGCTCCTTCCTAGCCATACTCGGGGTCTCTCTCCTGATTAGAGGTCCCATCAAGTAGATAATCAATGCTAACCATCACCAACTCTGTCTTTATCCCTCTGAAGCCTCCAGTCCTCTACTATGCCTTAAAAAAATCTCACCCATCCCCATCTTGCCAAAGCCAAGGTCCTGAAACCCAGCTCAGAGTCCCAGGGAGCCAGCTCTCCAGGGATTGCAGAAGAAAGCAGCTGCCCAATCCCAGATACTGGTCTCAGAGAGAGGCAGCGGATGCTGCGGTCTCAGCTCAGCTTGTCTACGGAAAGCAGCTCACTTCCTCATTCGGCCCCTAAGGAGTTTCCTTTTCCATCTGAATCCTGAGCTACAAAAGCCCCAGCCTTCCGCGAACTGTGTTCATCAAGCTACTGGGTCCTGTCCCAGATGGCCAGACTAGAGATGTTGCCTCTGCAGCACTGAAATGAACCTGCCTCAACTGTTTGAGGTCGTCTGAATTTCATCTCTTACTTCTTCCAAACTTAATTCTTACTTATCCTCACAAGGGCGTGGATATCTTCATTTAAGACATCACCAAAACTCCTTCTGCCTTTCAGAGAAGACACTGTGGTAAGTGATGTGCTGAGCTTAGCCAATCTAATGGAAGCTTCCTGTCTGGACTTCCCACTCTTGTTTTCCCTTTGCTCACCAGGAGTGGTGGTTTGGTTTGGTTTGGTTTGGTTTGGTTTGGTTTAGTTTGGTTTGGTTTGGTTTGGTTTGGGCTTCCTTCCTTCCTTCCTTTCTTTTATCCCCACCCCCTTCCTTCCTTCCTTTCTTTTTTTTTTTTTTTTTTTAACTTTGGACCCTCCTTTCCTGCAGAATACATTTTGGATCAGATATAGTACTTAACTTATTTCACTGAATGGCATAAATCTCATTGAAACTTAATATTCGCAGATGTCATGGCTGTAGGAAAGACTCAAGTTTGAAACTGTATCAGACATGTTTCAGCCACGGGTTATTTTTAATTCATTATAATCATCCTTTTTTGTCTTTGATTTCAGAGCAACTCTTGCTTGCCAATGGATTTCATGTGAGAAACTAAACTTCTAGTAATTTGCTCTGGGGTAAGGAAGGTAGAAAACTGACAGGGCAGAACTCGGATTTTAGGCAAAGTTCCCAAGCAGGCTGCGATAGCAACATTCTTGAAGACTTAGCTCTTCCTTTCTTTTTTTTTTTTTTTTTTTGGTGTGTGTGTGTGTGTGTGTGTGTGTGTGTGTGTGTGTGTGTGTGTGTGTGTGTGTGTGTGAATATTGACTTTGCAGTTCAGGATTAAAGACTGTAGACATTTTACACTTTTTCTGAAAATAATTTTTTAAAATTGCGTGACCAAACTTCAAAATATTCAACACAACATGTGTTTGTTAATCACAGACTATGTATAGATGCTATGCTGATCAGTGACAGGCCACAATGGAAAACGTCTATGCTTAGGGTCTCATCATCTATCATCAGTGGAAAATCAGAACCTATCATATGACCCAGAAAATAAAAGCCCATACATTTTAGAATTAGGAAGTTGGTGGCATTTAATTGTCATCCCTTTGAACCAATGGAAGACATTTTACATATTTAGGTTTCCGTAAGGCGGGGATAGTTGGCAGCTCCTGGCACTGGCTACTTCAGAAAGACACGTGTCACGGCACATATTTTGTCACCGTTCCAGGTAACAGTAAGACTGAAAGGACGCCATTATCCCATTATCCTCCTCATTTTAATTTCAGGGATCTTATGACCCTAATAATGATATTTGTCGTTATTGCTAAGATATGATCCAGGTTTTACCTTGCTTGAGTTTAACTGGTTTTCTGTTTGGCTCAGCTCAATTCCAGAACTCACCATGTTAATGTATATCATCCCACAGCTACAATTAAAGGGCATGTCGGCTCAATTTCAGCTAAGACAAAACTGTCCTTTCTACTTTTAAGTAGTTTGATTTTGCTGTTGCTGCTGCTATTTCTGAGTCGGGGCCTTGCTACATAGCCCACACTGCTCCCCAACTCCTGACTGTTTCCTCTCAAACTCTGAGTGTGAGGGCAATGCTCTGCCATGCTGGCCTACGCTGTCAAATGTTTGTAGGTATTTAGAATCTAATCTAGTCGCCTTCCGCCACAGACCTCACTAATAGAAGCTATTCTTGAGGTTTAGGACATTGGTTCTAATAAACATTTGCTTTTAAAATACTGTAAATGCTTAATTTCCCTTAATAAAAAATAATATATATCATCAGTGATGGGCACTCAGATGAACTACAGCAAGATGCTTATGACTACCCGAGTTTCTGTTCCTCAGAAGACAAACATTGAAATAGCAATTATACCTTAGATCTTTACTTCCTCATTTTTCCATTGTTCTTCAAACACACCAGTTAGCCCTCCTCTGCCATCTCTGGATCAAAGCTCTCTAAGAAGCAAGAATCCTACAGTCAGGATATTTACAAGCCCTTTCCTTGCCACGTTGTGCTTAGCTTTTTAGCAGCGTCTGATTCGAACGCCCAGGGCTCCCTTTTGATAGTTCCGATGGCATCTTGGAGTCTTCAGGTGAAACGTCTCTGCAGTTTACTGACAGACATACTGACAGACATCCAAAGGCTGCCCGCTGGATGAAAAGCCTGCCCTATAGTGTTCATCAATTTTGATACCTGCTGTAACTGATCTCAGGTCCCCATTTAATGTCTCTTAGCACAGCACAAAGACACATGAACTTTACAGCACTGTGAACTTTATGTGTTTTTTATTTTTCTAGAGCTTTAATAAGATGTAATTAGATATTGCTCAAAGGAAAGTTTCAGTGACTGGGGACATAGCTCAGTTGGTAAGGTACTTGAGGGATAAAACACCCTGACAAAATCAACCTAAGGGAGAAAGGGCCCCTTGGCTTGCAATCCAAGAGATACAGTCTATCATTACAGAAGAAGTGAGCTATGTTTCAGCAGGCAGACAGAGTACAGTGGCTGGAGCAGGAGGCTAACTGGTCGCAGAAAGCAGAGGGCAGACGGGAAGTAGGGCTGAGTTATAAAACTTCAAGTCCCACTCCCACCCTACAACCAGTAACCCACTCTATCAATGAAGCTCAACCTCCTGAAGGTTCCACAATTCCCCAAACATAGGCACAAGCTGCGAACCAAGTGTTAAAATGCATGAGACAAGGAGAGACATTCCACACTTGTCTAATTAGGATTTTATTGCTGTGAAGAGATACCATGACTACAGCAATTCTTTTTTTTTTTTAATTTTTATTGATTCTTGGTGAATTTCACATCATGCACCCCCAACCCCAATATTCTTCCCTCCCTCCACCCCCCAACGACCCCCCAAAAGAAAACAATTTTTAATATTTAATTAAATAAATAAACAAACAATAAAATCATCATCACCACCACCACCACGACTACCACAACCGTCATCGTCATTATCATCTCTCTTTGGAAGCTGTGGTGTATCACAGTGTATCACATAGTATACCTTTTTGCCCAAACAGCTTTACTTGCAAATGTTCCTTGCAATAAGTCATTGGTCTTGTTTCAGGCCTCTAGCTTCTGTTACACCATCAATACTGGATCCTCACTGTTCCCCTGTTTCATGATCCTGCACCTTGGGTTGTGCAGGACCCACCCCTTCACATGGTGCAACAGTTCATAGATGGGGTAGATGTTGGGGTGGGCCAACTCAAAGCCATGGATCTGGGACTTCATGGTAGCTGAGTTGGTCAGTCTGCCAACTCTCTTGTTTTGCCCAGATGAGGGCTGGAGCCAGCTTTCCTGTCTGCAATAGCTGGCAAGGGGTGGGGCCAGCTCTCCTCTTCTAGGCCAACTCTCTAACAATGCCTTATTGAGGGCCAGAACCAGCTCATCTGAGTGCCACAGCCTGAGAGGAAAGGGGCCTACATCAACCTAACCAGGAGGAGGGCAGGGCCATTTTTTCTGCACTTATACCACCAGAACCAACTCTACTGTGCTACCCAGACAAGACACAGGGCCATTCTCCCAAGTGCCACAGTTGGCTAGGCACAGTGCCAGCTCTCTCATGCCCATACCACAGCAACTCTTGTAACATTAAAATATTTCATTGGGACTAGTTTAGTTCATTATTGTCATGGTGGGAAGTGTAGGGGCATGCAGGCAGTCATGGTGCTAGAGAGGTAGCTGAGAGTTCTACATCCAGATCAGCAGGCAGCAGGAAGAGAAAGTAAGTTATATGGCCTGACTGGAACTTCTGAAACCTCAAACCCTGCCCCCTCCCCAATGACATACAAAGCCACAACTTTTCCAACAAGATCATACCTCCTAATGGTGCTACTCACTATGAGCCTATGGGGGCCATTTTTGCTCAAATCACCACAACACTCAAAGCTAACACCTTGCATCCATGAAGCCATGGTTCGGGTCTCCAGTTCTACAGAGGTAGAGGCAGGAGGATCAGAAGTTCATGGTCACTCTGCAGCTACCCAGTAATTTCAAAGCCAAGCTTATCCTTTTCCAGATCTCAGTGATTATAAATGATACTACAAATTTTAACACACGTTTTTCAAAGTAACAATATTTAGGACAGGTGTTTAAAAATAAAATGATGTTGAAGAGGCTGTCTTTGAAAATCATGAAGACAAGTTGAATAAGGAAAGAATACTAAGGACCAAATAGAAGAGTCTAAAGAAGTGAATGGGGTGTGGGAGTGGAGGAGGTGAGCTTCGGGTAGCTTTTCACGGGCAGCCAGGAAACTGGCTTTGGGATGAGAGCAGATCTGTGAGTATAGTGTACTTTTTTCCTTTATTATGCATTCTATTTGCTTCCCCGCCTCCTACCCCAAAGGTTAGCCTCAGTCTCCATTCCGGCAACTACTTCTTTCTTGAGAATCTTTTAAGCTATCAGTTTTGCCCAGGAGAAAATGATCACATCACAACGGACCACTCACATGAAAAGTCCAACTGGTCTACCCCAAGGGAGAGAAACGCAAAGATGTGTCTGTCAAGGACCAGAAAGAACCGTATGCACGGCAAAGGCCATGAGCTCCATAAATAACCCTGAGCTTAAGTCAAGCATCCATCACTAGGAGGGATATTTTCCTTGGTCATAATACTATCTGGACTCTTCAAGTGGGTCAGTGGCTGCTACAGATGGTCCTAAGTTATTTTGGTCACAATATATAAAAGGTCACATAAATATAAAAGAAGGGATTACTAACCCTCCTTTTATTTTTAATTTAGATGAAGTCACCACTTTGAATCTATTTATAAATTTTCCTTTCATGTCTCTTTGAAGATCTGCTTGAGAAGCAATGTTTTCCTATTTGAGTGTTCCAAAAATACTGTTCTCCCCAGCGCATCAGGAGTAAGTTCTGGTGATCTGACTGTCAAAGCTTACCATAATCACCCCACTTGCAGAACCAAGTCTAGTGCACTGGGTTACTCGATAAATCAACTCTCTTTAGCATTTTACACTGCTCCTGGTGAACATTTCTTCCTCAAAAATGATTTTAGAATAAATTCACTTTCGTCTCTAGTGACGACAAACATGTACCATTTCTGTGCTCTCAATCTTGTAATCTAGAAAGACTGGAAACACGAAGAGGTTGTGACAGTGACGTGATGAACACCCAAGGGTTATCATCCTTCACTCCTTCCAGATAGATGACCACATAGCAGCAAAATGGCTTGAGGAAGTTGAAGGCAGTTCTATTTGGGACAATAAAGAAATGCAAGCTGGGCAAGATGGGCCTGAACTTTGAAGAGATTCGAATAACAGAATAGAGCGTCAAGGCCTCCTTAGTTCTACTGTTTAAAGAACTTACAAGTGATTCAGAGGCCATCAATCTCCAAAGCAAGCTACAGTTTCATCAGTGAATACGTGTGCTTCAAGTTAGGCCTCACCCTTTCTGTCATGGCTGCTTCCCTAAGGACAATAAGATCCCTGGAAGGGAGTTATGAATAGTATCTTCATTGGGACCTGATCTATGAAATGGTCTCTTAGTACAGAAAGAGTTCCACCCTCCCACCTCTCTTTGTTCCTATTGGGTTCTGCACCTGGTGTTTATTTTAGCTCAACACAAACACTGAACATTAGATGATTCCTGTAAGATATCTAATTCTTGGAATTAATATGGGTTCTGTGGCCTACAGAATGGACTAAGGCAGTGTTGGTCATACTACAGACATGAAAGTCAAACAAACAAACAAAAACAAAAAACCTGCACAAAAGTACCTCATTTGGATATAATCATTTTTCCATTCCATCGCACTCAATTCAAAACCTGTGCATACTGCATTAGGCTAACTAGATAGCACCTTAAAAATAAAATTAGAAATGCATTCTACAGAAATTCACTAAGGACTCTGAGAAGCTCCTGTACTTATAACCCAACAGAAAATCAGGCCCAACAAAAATTCCACCAGTACACAGGAAAGTTATCAATCTCCTGTGCAGATAGGAGATCTGTGGAGAATTGGGGTTGAATAATGCAAGTGAAATTGAGATACAATGGTTCCAAGACACTCAGACGAGAGAGCAGAAAATCAACTTGTGAAGAATGTCATAGAACACACAGAAAAGGTATATGTGCATCCTGGGTAAGCAGAAAAGAAGTCCTGCTATCCTCAGAACACCCAGTGGAAGCCTTAAGTCCAAAGAAGGTTGTTACACATCTCCCGTGATGGATTAGAGAGACTACAGTGACTAGCTCAGAGGACCTTCCTACCAATACCCTTTAATATCCACAGTCAGGAATGCTTTGTCACCGGTGGCAAAGGACTTAGTAATACTAGGCAGATGATTCTTTATTGGAAATAGACCAAAAACAAGCAAAGACAAAAAACAACAACAAAAAAAAATGCTGTGATAGAAGCTAAACTAAGTAACTAAGACGGGGTTCAAGTTGGCAGAGACTGGCATCTATGAGGTTTGGTATTAAGGGAAACACCCTGTAACGACTCCTGGGCTTTCCACACCCCATTCCTCAGTCAGCTCCAGCTAGAGTGATTTATTAGGGTGATGCATGTCATAAGAATAAATCAAGCATGCCCTGCTCTTTCCTCTGTGAGCAAACCTAGAAGCAAAGCTATGAAGCATGATAGTGGAGCAGAGACCGAAGGAAAGGCCATGCAGAGACTGCCCCACCTGGAGACCCATCCCATAAACAGACACTAAACCTAGTCACTACTGCTGATACCAAGAAATGCTTGCCGACAGGAGCCTGATATAGATGTCTCCTGAGAGGCTCTTCCAGAGCCTTTCCAATACAGATGAAGATGTTTGCTGCTAACCATTGGACTGAGCATGGAGACCCCAATGGAGGAGTTAGAGGAAGGACTGAAGGAGCTGAAGGGGTTTGCAATTCCATAGGAAGAGCAACAATATCAACCAACCAGAACCCCCAGAGCTCCCAAGGACTAAACCACCAACCAAAGTGTACACATGGAAGGACCCATGGCTCCAGCCACATATGTAGCAGAGGATGACATTGTCTGTCCTCAATAGGAGGAGAAACCCTTGGTCCTGTGAAGGGTCTTTTCCCCAGTGTAGGGAAATGCCAGGGTGTTGAGGTGGGAGTGGGTGGGTGGGAGGGGAACTTCCTCATAGAAGCAAGGAGAGGATGGGAGAGGGGGAACAGGGAAAGGAATAACATTTGAAATGTAAATACATAAAATATCCAATTAAAAATAAGCGTGATGCGCCCTGGAGATGATGATGGACCTGGTCCTTTTCATCTTGTGGAGAACCTTGAAGAGGAAGAAGCTATTTCTCTGTTTCTTTTGGAGAGCATCATTACTTACACACATTACCATGGTGTTCCATGTGTGTGTTTGTTTTGTTCATTTGTTGATGTAAACATGTTTATACATGAAACCAATCTCAGCATTATCACTGAATCAGTATGGGGAGTGTGGTGGTTTGAATGCCCCCTAGATGCTCATATATGTGCATATCTGTTGAGAATATGGGTTGGGTAGAACTGTTTGGCAAGGATTAGGATGTGTGGCCCTTTTGGAAGAGGTGAGATGGGAAGCCATTTTGACCTGTTAAAAGATGTCATGTTGAACTAGTTTTCTCTGTATCTGGAGCTAAGCCTGTATTGGCTGGTTTTGTGTCAACTTGAAACAAGATGGAGTTATCACAGACTAAGGAGCCTCCCTTGAGGAAATGCCTCCTCAAGATCCAACTGTAAGGCATTTTCTTAATTAGTAATCAAGGTGGCATGGCCCAGGCCATTGTGGGTGGTGCCATCCTTTTAAGGGTAGTCCTGAATTCTATAAAAAAAAAAAAAAGCAAGCTGGACACACCAGGGGAAGCAATCCAGTAAGCAGCACCCTCCATGACCTCTGCATTAGCTCCTGCCTCCCTGCCTCCCTGACCTGCTTGAGTTCCAGTTCTTTGGTGATGAACAGCAATGTGGAATTGTATGAATAAACCCTTTCCTCCCCAACTTGCTTCTTGGTCATGATGTTTTGTACAGGAATACAAACCCTGACTAAAACAGAGCCCTCAGCTATCTCTACTCCATGCCTTCACTCTAACCATCAAGTTATCCTTGACCCACAGTCTAGTCATCATGCATCATAAGCTTCTGGAACTTTAGGCCTGGCTAAAGCCTTCCTTTTTTATAGATTGCCTTTTAGTTGTAGTGTTTTACCACAGCAATGGAACATTTACAAATACAAGGAGTAAATTTGGATTTAAGTTTTTATGGAATTAAAATTTATTTGTACCCCATTAATTGTTTTTTAAATTGTAAAAGTACTATTTGTTAAAATTGTTAATGAAAAATTCATCTTTATACACCATAAATACATTTGCTTAATTATTAATTTATGGTGGACTAAGGACCAAGACCTCTTTTTTGGGCTTTGTAGTAGGTATTTCCATTTTGGTCCATCTTGCTGTCACTATTTTTCTCAATGTCTTTCCTCCTAACTTACAAGGTTGGTTAAATAGCAATATGTCAGAGAAACAAATGGTCGTCACACATAACAATGTTTTTCATCTACAATTGCTTAAATAAAACTCCCTAAGTCTCAAAGATCTAAAAGTTCAGAGCAAGTCATGATTCCACATCTAGGAGAGTGAGACAGGAGGATTACTGTGAGTTCCAGGTCAGTCTTGCTACTGGCTCAATCAATTAAATGCTTAAAAACAGAAAAATGCAAAAAGAGAAAGAGGAAAAAGACAAGTCATATAAATAAGGCAGATGTGCGTATAAGGCAAATTGTGTGTGTGTGTGTGTGTGTGTGTGTGTGTGTGTGTGTGTGTGTGTGTGTGTGCTATTTTATGAGTTTGAAAATCATGATAAATTTACACTGGTATCAACATACAATTTAGTAGAAGGATTAGACACTCTGAATGGATGACCTCAAAATCGGAGAGACTAAAGGCTAGGACAGGACAATACCCTGGTGCTCTGGGAAACTAGTGATGTCTGGCTGGCCTGAAGCTTCTGAATTGCACGGCAGTAGGAACAGGTTGAGCAGGTCAGTCCACTCCCCATCACTGTGCTTATCAAGGAGAACTGATTAAACTTTAACTCCACATTCTAGGACTGCTCAGATGGATGTGGCTGGGCACATTAAGGGTATGCACCATACAGGAAATGCATTTTCAGAATAGTTGCTACCCGGTATTCAGTAAATAATGTCCTGGTCTACTGTAGCAAGACCAAATGTGATACACTCAATGTTTTAGAAAAGTTGAAACATAGTTTTATATGGAGCAAGGTTTTCACAGGAAAGGAACATTCATTTGTTCAGAATGCATGTTGCTACTTTAAAGTTGCTACCCATGAAAATGACTGGAGCAAATGAAGCATGAGGGTAGAAAGAACTTCAAATCATGATGTTATTAAACTATCCTCACAACAGCAGATAGCTCTCCTTTATATTAATTTGTTAAATTCTAAATATCAATATCGTTTTTCTCCATCTTTATAAATTGGATATTTCTTATTTACATTTCACTTGTTATTACCTTTCCCAGTTTCCAGACCAACATTCCCCTAACCCCTCCACCTCCCCTTCTATATGTGTGTTTCCCTCCCCACCCCTCCCCCCCCATTACAGCCCTCCCCAACAATCACCTTCACTGAGGTTCAGTCTTGGGGGACAAAGGGCTTCCCCCTTCCACTGGTGATCTTACTAGGATATTCATTGCTACCTGTGAGGTTGGACCCCAGGGTCAGTCCAGGTATAGTCTTTGGGTAGTGGCTTAGTCCCTGGAAGCTCTGGTTGCTTGGCATTGTTGTTCATATGGGGTCTCGAGCCCCTTCAAGCTCTTTCAGTCCTTTTTCTGATTCCTTCAACAGGTGTCCTGTTTTCAGTTCAGTGGTTTGCTGCTGGCATTCGCCTATGTATTTGCTGTATTCTGGCTGTGTCTCTCAGGAGAGATCTACATCTAGATCCTGTCAGCCTGCATAAATATCAATATCTTATAAAAATATAAAGATTCAATTAGGTTTGTGTTAATGTCTTTTTTGATATTCATTTAAAAACTTTGTTGTGTATATAGATGTTTTGTCTGCACAATTTATGTGCACCACATGTGTGCAGAGCCAGTGGAGGCCAGAAGAGGGTATCAGAGTGCCCTGAACCTACAGTCACAGATAGTTAAGAGCTATTGTGTGGCTGTGGGAACTTAACCTGTGTCCCTTACAAAAGCAGCAAGTGCTTTCAACCATTGAGTCATCTCTCCAGCCCCAGTACCTTTTAAAGCAAACAACAATCAGTATGTGGCTTTTATTTCTATAAAACACACACACACACACACACACACACACACACACACACACAAACACAAAGTCAATGCAAATTATATGCCCAGATTTCTGAGACTGTAAGTAAACTGATTCCTTAAATGATCAGATTTGGCCAGTTATGTGATCGACAATATAAAGGGAAGGACAACAGAAACCCTTGTATTACGTCTGAGTACTGATACCTTGTGCAATAGACAATCACACGGATGTAGGACTTTGGCCAACATTTCTCTTCCCCTTAGGATGTTGGGACTCACATCCCCACTTACTATTTTACAACAATTAGCCAAAGAAGGTGGGGCAGATGAATTCATGCAGCTTGAGCTGATTATGTTGAATGTTATTGTCTATGTTAATAGAAGCCCCTAGTGACATGCTAAAGGAAACAGCGCATTCCAAAGAACACTGGAAAAAGCAATGTGTAAAAGAAAGAAACCAGACTGCGAATGACTGTAGGAAGAGCTGAGAGTTGATTGACAGAAACCTAGATTTACTGGGGCTAGAACCCAGACAGGAGTCCTGGTGAGAGACAGATGAGGAAAAGAGGGTTGCCACAGAGAACACGGGAGAGAAATGTGAACGAATGTGTTCCTCTGTTCTCTCCTGAATTGCACCAATGGGGTGGGAAAGGAAAGTTTTAAAGCATAAATTGCAAACACCAAGAAGAAGAGAAGATGTGGAGGTGATCAGATTTTGGAAGCTAGACATGAATAAAAGATGGATTTCTAGACAGGCTGGAAGGAGCCAGCTCTGGGGCTGGCTGGCTGGCTCTCTCCCATGCTGGGTCTGGTTGCTGAAATCCCAGGGAAGCTGTACAAAGCTTACATGAAGAAAAGGAAGGTCACTAATGCTTTACACATCAGCTTTGAAAAAGAATTTCACCTCTCAGTCTCCACTCCTTCTTGTGCAGAACAGAGGATCCCTTTTGGGGAACACCAACCAGGCGAAGAGAGAGAATACACAGTTGCAGGATGTTGAGGTATTCTACAATACCTCATATTTCCAGGACACTTGACCCTGAGAAGTTCCTGCACTTCTCACAGGACGTTCATGTGAACAGTTCCAAATGAATCAAAGGAAGCAATGAACATGCCAGCCACAGCACATTATCCCGAGACTCTTGATGGCATTTCAAAGAGAGAAGGAAAAACACCCTCGGAGGTCATGTTTTTAAAAGTTTAGATGAATTTACCGAAACAGGAAGGGTTTTAACAAGGAAGCATTAAGTTGCACTTAAATCTCGATACGCCTTTGATTATACTTTTAAAATCACAAATATATTTAATAACTTAGGCCCAAAATGTCATTTATTATGTTTAATAGAGACTAATAAGATGTGGCTTTGAACATCAAAAGCTCACGTTGTTAAGTTCCACAACAGCAAGCGCTGCTGATTTAGGATGGCAGAATAATGAAGGAAGGGTCCTCCTCAGTGAGGAGCTAGTCACTAAGGAAGTGGAGGGAGATGCAGAGGGATGGCAGAACTGCCCTGACAGGAAGTCTGGGCCTATCCTGTGAGCACATCCCAGAGAGTGACTGCAACAGACGACAGCTGGCAGGCTGTTGGGCAGCTGATGGATCCATGAACCCCACCTTTGGTCTTCTACCACATACTCTGTGGTGTTCGGAAGCTCCCGAGGCCACCCGCCGACTGCACTATAGATATTCTTCATGAGGGACTCTGAGGAGAGAGGGCGGCAGGGAACCCCAGAAGCGCCTTTGTTGTAGCAGATGCAGTAGGAGAGGGACATCAGATAAAGCTGGGATTGGATGAGAGAGTCTATTTATGGGGCGTCCACGAAGTGCGGGTCTTCGCCTCAGAAATTGGCTGCACGCTGTTTGTGTCTCCTCTTGAAAACTCTTCTGATAAAATAAGAGAATGCAAAGAATTTGACAATATTGCAGCAAAAGCAAGGGATTAAAAAATAGCTGGAAAACAAAATTAAAGAAATGTCTTAGAAAGTAGAAGGGAAAAACTTAGAAATCAAATATAAATTACATGAAACATCGGGGGTCAATATCCACACAGAGGGGCGGTCAGAGGAGCGGGAATCCCTGGGTCTGGCTCTGAGTTTCTAAGAACAGACTTTCATGAAAACACAGAGTAGGGAAAATTCCAGAACTCTGTGCCAAAGAGATAATTACAAAAATTACTCGACGTGGGAAAAGAAAAGATCCCAATCTAAGAAAGGATCAAAGAACTGTCAGCCTTCGGAGCAACTGGGAGCTGGAGGACGATGGAATGATATTTTTCAGATGCAAAGAGAAGTTGGCTCAAATCAGTAGAATTATCTCTTTAATTGAAAAAGATGATAAAGGCCTTCATAGTACGAATAGTTTAAAATAAATATATTTGTTATCTGAAACTAAAAACTCTAAACTATCAGAAACAACATGATATTTAGACACAGATTTAAGTATGAAAGACAATAGCTGAGAGACTAGAGAGAGGCCTCCAGCAGCAAAAATCAGAAACTAGGCAGGGGAGGCCGCTTTTGGTTTTATGCCTTGCATTACACGTTGAATTTTAAGACTATTCTTACAATTTTGGTCAAAATAAAATTAATTTCCAACTGACTTATTTTAATTTAGGTACTTAGTTTTATTGGCTTGTTTTAAGGGCAGGGGGTCATGGCGACAGAGAAGGAAGTGTCTAGAGGTCAGGAAAGGGAATACATAGATTTGAAAATAGGAGGGAAGAGAAAGGAATTAGCTTTTGACATTCTCTGTGACAACCTAGAAAGAGGATAACACTCAATTAAAACGTTCCAGGAAGTAAAAATGGAGGATTAAAGGGTAAGACTTTATGAACATATGGATAAAGAGAAGAAAGAGGAACAATTCTTGAAGTATCCCCATTCAACCATTTTTATAGTAGAAATGGTCCTACACAGTTACCCAGGGTCAGGAGACAGAAAAAGCAAAGAATTAGACCCAGATGAGTGTTCTAGATGCTGACACTACTGTTCCCATTGCTGACCCCTCTGCCTGCTTAGACTCACCTATCTCAAGAGCCCTGTGAGGGTGGCACTCCCAGCATCCCCTTGTGCAGATTAAGGAAATGGGGTTATCTATCAAGGTTGTGTGTAGCTTTTAAGCATGACCTGCTAAGGACCCAAGAGGGCCAACTTATATTACCCAATCCTGATTAAACCTGTGCTTACAAAGTTCTCTTTAATACACATGCCCCTGTGGATGCCATAGCAACTAAAGACCAGGAGGCAGGCTAACACAAAAAGATATCCAAGCACCAAAAGGCAGACTGCCACTTCAGGAAAGACCAGCGAGCATTTACAAAAAGAGAAGAGCCTGGGCTTAACAAGGAGAAAACAGTCTCCTGAGTAGACAATAGAGAAATGCGAGCCTGCTGAATTCAGCCTTGGCTAAGACCAGAGTGTCAGCGAAGTAGGAGGAGGCCTTTTTAAGAATTATATTTATACCCTGCGAAATGGATGTGCTGAGACAGAGTTATCCATCAATAGCTCTCTTCTCATCTGACCCAAGAGGCAAACATCCATTTCTTCCTTTTATATAAAGCTCGATCGCAAAAATGTATCATTTTGAGAGATGCTATTTCAATACTGGCTGAAGAAAAAAAATGTATAAAAACCATTCTGTGTTATCTGTAGCTCAATTATTCATGTGTCCAATAAATACCTTAAATCATCTGTTCGGTGTTAAGCATATGGGACAATCTGACCTATAGCAACACCGAGAGGTAAATGAGATGCAGCCACAGGGGAATGTGCTGTCTAAGTGGGGTGGCAAAGGTAATGATGATAATTATGTTCACAGATGACAGGTACTCTGCTATGAAGATGAGGCCAATAGGATGTGGCCATGTCGAGGAAAATGTAGACTATTTATAGGAAAAGTGGAAGTTTGTGTCTCAGAGAATAGCGGTTCTTCCAGAAGGACCTTCAGAGAGAAGCATGTAGTCTGGAAATGGTGTCTTCTAACTCCACGTTCCTGGCTGACCTTAACTTCACAAATCAATGCTGATGGCTTCAAACTTCAGAACTTCCATTTTATAAAACTCCAAATGCTAATTATAGCTGTCTGTTGTTATAATTAACTGCATAGCCTGTCACCAGGTTTCATGCTCTGTCAACTGGATATCTCACACTGCAGATCAATATCGTTATTGAAGTGAACATAATCCTGAAATCAAAGTCCATACACCCTGTTTTCAATCTCCAATAGTATTCTAGGCCTTTTCCTCTACAAAATTATCTCCTCTTGATATTACAAGGAAAAATTCCGAGTAACACAAAACATTGCCCCCAAACCAAAAATGTATCTAAAATTATCTTTCTGGTATTTCTCTGAACTCACTGGATGACATGACTAGAAACAGCCCAGTCACACAGTTAGAAAGAGTGTCTTTTCCTCTGACTCTCCCAGTGTCCCACCCCCTATAGATGTACTGGGATGTAACTTACAAGAAGGAAAACGAAGTCCAAATAGGGTATCTAGTGAGCTTTGACAGACATGGGCGTGCATGCAAATGCTACTGTAAAAAAATCAAGTATGTTTATCAACCGAAAGTTCTCTGTATTGCTTTTTGTTTTGGTGGTAGTGGTGCTCAAGGCAGGGTCTCACTAAAATTTAAAACTGGTCTCAACTTGAGAACCTCTGCTTCCATCCGGGAGAGCTGGGGTCACAGGCGTGCACCATCACGCCTAGCTTTGCTATTTCTTTCTTATACTTTAATCATCCATGCTGCCCAACCAAGCACACAGGAAGTCTAGTCTACACTCAGAGAGAACGCTCTTTAAATAAGAAGTTGAACAGCACATAAACTAATAATTTAAATTCTGCCTTTAGTTTCCTTGTATACACAGTAGTAATTTATCATGGAATAAGTATCAAAAACATTAAGGACACTAACCATTTTTTAAGCATTTTGGTTTCATTTTGTTTTTCAGAAGAATACACACAATTCTTCATATAAATGAGGCATAAATCCAAAACAGAATTACTACCCAACTAAAACCCCTAGAATAATTTAAAATGGAGCAAAAACATACACAGACTTTATTCCTAAATGAGGAAATGACTTTTAGGGAGAATCTTCATGAGCAGTCCAGTGAATGTTATAGGAAGGACACCATGAAGGAAGGAAGGATGTACACAGGGTGTGTGTGTGTGTGTGTGTGTGTGTGTGTGTGTGTGTGTGTGCTTGTGTGCACGCGCGTGAGCATGCACACAAACACTGGGAGCAAATCAAAGACTAGACATTTGTAAATGCTTAAAGAAATATTAAGTAAAATCAAAGTTGGATTGAAATTGACCATAGCGTTCATTTGATAGCTGCTGGATGTGAATGTTTCAAGTTTCTAAACTGTGACCCATGGAGTTCAAGTGAACTCCAGCCTAAATGCTGTCACTGAATTTTGTGTATAACTTGCTGACACTGATTGTGAATGGAAATGTTAAGCTCCTTTGAGATGATTCTCACCATTGACTGAAAAGTAGGTTTGCTATGCTTAGTGCTGTGCCTGTCAGCACTTGCAGGGCGACCCCACACTGACATTAAATCTGTACTCAGCCTTGTTCCCATCTGTCTGACTTTATTAACATTCATTTACTGTAACACCTGAACAATTGTGAAGGAAAACTGCATTAAAAATCTTTCTCAGATCCCGAAATCCCATCCTAGTTGTAGTTGGATAGTCCTAGATTATTTACTTATGCAACATGAATATTCTTCATGTCCTGTGAGCTTTAGCATCTGTTTCTGAACCTGACTTGGAATTACAATATATCAGTGCAGTTAAGGACCTCCCACCCGGAACTTCTTTCCTTACATCAACAAACTACCCAGTCCAATGCAAACATTTCTTTAAGACATGTTTATTGAAAGAGTATGAACACATCATGACTAAGTCTTATTTACTTACTAACCTCTCAGGTACAAGATGAGTATCAGTAATCAAACGCACACACTACTGAGAACGCTAGATCAGGAGAAAGATCTCACTTTAGAAGAAAGAAGTTTTGTTCCATCGACTTCCAAACGAAACAGCTATTTCCCCAAATGTATAGCATGTCTTCCTTGGGACTGGAGAAACAGTGGTGGTTAAAAGGACTGCCTGTCCTTCCGGAGGACCCAGGTTTGGTTCCCATTACAGATGCGACAGTTCATCACCTTCCAGAATTCCAATTCCAAGAGATTGGATGCTTTCTTCTCAGCATTTCCAGCCCTGCACCCACATGGTGCAGATACACATTCAGACAAACACTTATACAAATAAAATAAAAATAACTCTTAAGGTGACTTTATTTTTAACCAAAATTAATTATCATCAAATATTTTCTTTATAAATTGATTTAAGGAATAGAAAGACTTAGCTATCATTTAAGGTAGAAATACACATGAGAAAGTCCAAGAATTACAAATAAATGCATAGGAAGGGAAATAAGGCAAACAAAAGTCAAAGAGAACAAAAACAAGGAAAATCAAATAGATAACACATGGATTAAACTGGGGAGGGAAAGTAAGGGTGCAGAGTGCAAATAAAAGGGATTAAAAACCCATACTATGCAGAATAACCAATCAACAGTAATTGTAAAAGCTTGGAACTTGTGTCTCATTTTTCTACCAACTAATTAATAGGGCCTTCAATTAAAGTGTCATCAAATATAAGCAAGATTGCTGATTCTCAAGTTTAGATACATTTTTCAAACATATGAGATATGTTTTATTATCTTTTCAGCTATATATACACATACTTGTGTTATTGAGCAACATATACACATTATCTATACAGATCTAGATATATAGGTGCATGTGCCCTGGCTGCCCTGGAACTCTATTATGTAAAGGAACCTTGAACTTCTCATCCTCCTGCCCTCAGCTCCAAAGTGCTGGGACTCTAAGAGTATACAACCACAACCAGATTACACAAGGCTGGGGACTGAACCCAAGGCTTCATGCATCAGGATACACTCCCAACTGATTTCTGATGGAAGCAACAAACAATGAAAAGAACTTCCAGGACATCTTTGTCATTTTTTAAAAAGTTATTTTCAATTATATATGTATTTGTCTCTATCTCTGCAGGTATGTGTCTGTGTATGCACACATGAGTGTGGATGCCCTCAGACCAGAGGCATTGGATCTCTTGAACTGGGTTACAGGCAGTTGTGAGCCATTCCATGTTGGGTTGCTGGGGAATTGAACTCATGTCCTCTCCAAGAGCAGTAAGCACTCTTAACTGCTAGTCATTGCTCTAGACACTTCTTTTACTCTTTTTAAGATCTTTGGAGACTCTAAGAACTTCTAGGTTTGAAAGTTTACAAGGCTCCGAAAGTATCTGACAATAAGTTACATGTCTTCATGATTATTTACTTTTCCACAAAATGTTCCATGTGATCATTAAAAGATATAAAGAAAACACTTTTGCATTAAAAACAAAACTTAAAATAGAAGCAATACAAAAGGTTTTCCCAGTTGTAAACTGTAGAGGGCCGCAATAACATTCGCCACCACTAGATGGCGCTGGCTTCCACTGCGCCCCACGTGGAAGGCCAGGTCAGTCAAGATGGCGCTAGCCTTTACCGCGCAAGCCGGCTCCCTATGGGGAGATTAACTGTGTGCGCATGTGCAAGAGTGCCTTCATGCCAGGTCTTTGCCCATTTCCGGGGCTTGCCTGATGAGGTCATGAGTAAGCAACCAATCAGGTGTGGGTTCAGCGTAGCAAGGGGATAAATAAGCGCGCCTGGCGGGCAAACCCAGGGCTTCCACCATGAGAGAGGAATAGACAGGAATAAAGTCACTCATAGTAAAATTTCTATGTCTCGCGTGCTTCTTGCCGGCGGGAAGTCGTCGTGGGACATTTGGTGCCAAAAACCCTGGACAAAAAACATACGCGGTGCCACGGAAGCCTCCATTTAAATGGAAGAAATTCAGAAGCTATGAGTGGGGTAAGACCCTGAGAGACCATGGCTAGCCTTGATCTGCTCCAATTCTATCCCCTGCCGACCCTTTGGCAGGTGCCGCTGTGGTTGCTCTGGCAACCCTCGGGCTTTTCTATTGACCTTTGAGTTTCTAGCTACCGCCAAAAAAGGCGTCAGAGGTTACATAGGGAACTGCCTAGGTAAAACAACAAAGCGGAAGCGTTGGGGCAAGGAAAAAGATGGTCAGAAACAGGGGGTAGTGAAAAGTTACAACTGTGAGAAAAAGGAAACTGATCGATCTCAAGTAGCAGTCCCCTCAATTCGAGGTGAGAAGTTGGGAAAAGAATGTCCCGGGAGAGAGAATAAAGAGGAGGTAAAAGGAACACAGTATTTTGGGAGATAAACTTTGTCTTGGTGCTTATAAAAGGTATAATTAAGCTCCTTTGCGCCGGCTCTCGGGGCCTTGTGGCGTCCGTCTTGGACGCGACAGCTTTACAAGTCATGCTGATCAGATTTGATCGAGGCAGACCGCCTGAAAATTTATTCAGGAGAATCAAACAAAAGGACATCTCAGTGCCCGTGCACAGCCTGATGGAGTTTATGTAATTGGGTTGTGAAAAAAATTATTCAGGGCTGTGTTTCACTTCCATACCATTGGCAAATGTCGGTTGTGCCGCTCAGATAATATATCTTAGTATCTTACAGGAATTGGGTTTCAACACGTTGGTGGACTAGTCCAGGAATTGAGACAAGCCATCGCCCATATCAACTCCACCCGGTGGATAGTCACCCGTGAACACCATCTGGTTTTTCCCTCTTTGTCTATTGTTTGTCTCTGGTGCACCAGGATGTCCCCGTGTCTGTCAGTTTATGTCTGTGATTTTTGTTTCTCGTTGTTTAAATGTTTTACGTTTCATGTTCAAAAGAAAAAATGGTAAAAACCTTATCTGCCGGTCGTACACACCTTGACTTGGTTTTAACTCGTTTCAAAAGGGAACAAATGAATAGAAAAACAGTTTCAATCAGGTCTTTAAAGCCCTGTGCCTAGAGCCAGGTGTCTAGATTAGCTGGAGGAGCGGCTTAGAAGCTGGCTAAGCGTCTACACGGGCTGATCTTAAAGGCGCTAACAGCTTCTCAGCTTTTTTGGTACAAGAGTTGATAGCTGTTTCTCTTAGAAAAACCCCTGACTGGTTAATTGATTCAACAGGTGACAAGGTGCATCTCTTAAAATCATAGCTAAAAAGGTAAAAATGGTGTTTGGTATATATATTAAGATATGTGTAGCCACTTCAATTTTGTTTCTCATTGGTTTTAAATGTATAAATATGCTCTGCTTGCCTTGGTTGTGGACTATTGGCTTTCAAGTTATTGAATATGGTTAAAAAGGTATAATATTGGCAACAGAAAGTTAGCTTAAAACTGTAATTTAGATGAAGTAATTCTAGATAACATGTGACATTGGGCCACCCTAGTGAAACAGGTCTAAATTGAGGTAATATTTTTATGGAATTCTTATGCTAGAAACCAGGCTTCTAAAAGAATTTAGGACATTGTCTCAAAAGGTATTGGAGACCGCGCCGTTGTGCGATCAAATGTAGAATTGATAGTCAAACTTTACAACATAATAGATAGACTTGTGGTGCCTTGGAGACTAGATTCTTTGTTGGGGGTTGAGTCTTGCTTTTCAAAGGTGTGGCTTGCCCTGTAGTTATCTGTATTTTAATGCTAATTTCCACTGCCCTGAGAACAGCTGCCTAGTCACGTACTAAGAACTCAGGTGACCTTGTGGTGGTGGTCTGCTGTTACAAGGAGAATTTAAGATTGTGATTAAGGATTGCCAGTGTTACATTGACTAACTCAAACTTATTTTCAATTAAGGAAAAATCAAACAGGTAGAGATTGCATTGGATAGAGATTGTTACAGGATTTATAAAGGATTGATGAGGTTTTAGAACTTATGAGAACATTACAGCCAGTTTCCTTACTCCAACTGCCATTTCAAGATAGATTTAGAGGATTGTTTTTATGCAGTTTGTTTACATCCTGGCGATTGTGAGTTTTTATTTTGTGAGCTTGCTTATAATTTTAGAAGCCCCATAGAGTGATATCATTAAAAGTGGCTAACAGCCTTATATTATATAATTTTGTTACTTCTTCAATGTAAAAAGTTAGAACCTTAAATCTTTCAGTGTATATAAAAATTTTTACTACAAACTTTTTGCTCATAAAATGAGCTTTAATATTTGGGGAGTAGCTGTTTTTTACTCCAGAAAAATGTTGAAGCTAATGTTAAGCTTCTAAAGATATGTTAATTGGCTAAGTACCTCACCTTACCAGGAGGACTTAGGTCTTTGTTATGAACATTGGAGATAAAACTTCAGCTGTGTTAATACAGAATTGTAGGCTAGAGTCATGGAAGTATTTTAAAAAAAGAAACCTGGTGAAACATACCTTAGTCCAAACAACAATTTAATTGGTTATTACAAAATACTGATATTTGGCCTATTACATATACAAATTTCAGGCAAAATTGATAATTTTACTCCTTACATGCTTTTGTATTTACTGTAAATTTGTACATGCAACCCATAAAAAATGCGCTTCCACTGTTTTTTATATGTTAAAAAATCAAGCTTTCACTTCATATACTGATAGTCATTGTGTGGTTTGTGGTTTACAATTGATTTCAATCACTTAATGCTTTATTAGAGACAGGTTTTCTACTTGAAATCAGTGAGTGATTCCAGTGTAAATTGTCTGACAACTCACTGTCCTTTCAGTGCTCTGGCTCAGAGAACTAAACAAAACCATAGACCCAGCTCTTTGAAAATGATAATGGAGTTGATAACACACCCTCACGAAAAAGGAAGACTCCATTTGCTTACTTTCTCACGCCCAGCCTCACCCTGCCAACTCAGATTTCTAAATAAGGCTAAATCTGGACCTTGTTTACAGGATTTGACATTTCTAATTAATGCTTATGTTTAGGTAAATAAAGTTTGTGAGGTGCTGGAGAGATGGCTTAATGGTTAAGAGCACTAAATACTGTTCCTTTATAGGACATTTAAGAACTCAAACTGGATTGCCTAGACTCTTTAACAAGGGAGGACAGATACCAGACAGATTAGGCCTTACATAAGAAAAATTAGTGAAAAAATCTCATTCTTTATATATCCAAAACAACAAGTGCTCAGTGTCCTCAATTTAATCCTTGAGGACTTATCTTAATAAACAATATTTTAACAATTTTAATAAATAAATAGGGGGAGTTATCCCTGTATGCTAAAATATGCTCCTTTTATTTCAATTTTAAAAAATTTGGATGCCAAAGTTTATGGCACCCTACAACTAGGCATACTTCTGCCTAGGGGAGAGAGATCCACATATTGACATGATCCTGTCCAGATATTTTATATGGGGAAGAGGGAATGTTTGTGTTTTTTCTACAGGATGCTACAAGAGTGTGCCAGCTGCCTGGGTGGTTGCTGAGACTTGCTGATCCTGGTTACATGAAGATTCAGCTCTAGTGGTTCGGGTCCCTAGAGTCATTCCTCTGCCCTGAAAGGAAGACGGAAGATCCCCCTTCACCTTTTGTCATCACAGAAATTTTGCCGTTGCTGCAGTCAGTGTTACCGCTGCGTGTGTTCCCGTCCACTGTGGCCTCGCTCAGACTCTGTACACTGCTGCTTGCTGACTCAGCTGTTACCCCTGTCCCTTCATTTCCCTGGTGACTCTTGCTGCCTTAACTGGTAACTGGTGTTGCCATTTTACAGACTGTAGCTTCAACAAAGCCACCTGTGTAAAGCTACAGTGACTGGAGAACTCTGTCCTGGTCATACAGATCTCAGAATTTGGTTCCATTGTTTGCTGGTTGTTCCAGAGAAAATGACTGATCCTGAACTGTCCTAGAAAAGACCTTGACACTTTTGCTGCTATTGTAGCAGCCATTACTGCTGCAACATTGTGTCTGCAGTGTCTGATATCCTCCCTATTGTTGACAAGTACAGTGGGTGAACTTTCTGGAGTAGTTACTAACAATTGGGAATTCTAAATTCATTATAGGGTGGCTTGACCATGGCCCTTGGTGGCAACAGCTGAGGAGGACCAAATGAGGTGCCCACTACTTATCGGGAGTGGCTCTGTTTGATGCAGCCCTATGCTGTGGATCAGTATTCATACCATGGTTGGTTTGCAAACTCAGATCTCAACAATAATGTGACAAGGCCGTTATTCACTCAAGCACTTGTGGCCATTGTACAAAGGGCCTCCACTGAATTTGGTTATCTTGCTCAGGACTTCTGTGTATCTGGTTCCCTGCTCCCTGCACCCCAGGGACCTCTTGGGACCATTGCACTGGGAGGAGAGGGTCTCTCTTTGAATTCTGAGTTCTCTGCTCTTGCACCCCATAGATCTGTGGATCATTGCACTGGGATTGAGAGAGACTCAGTGATTTCCTTTGATCAGCCCCTGCACATCGCTGAGGTTTCCTCATTGCACGTGATGGGGTGGTCATGACTGCTATAAAATTTATAAATAAAAAGGGTGAGATGTGAGGCCAATAACATTCCGCCACCACTAGATGGCGCTGGCTTCCACTCGCCCCATGTGGAAGGCCAGGTCAGTCAAGATGGCGCTAGCCTTTAAACCGGCTCCCTATGGGGAGATTAACTGTGTCTTGCGCATGTGCAAGAGTGCCTTCATGCCAGGTCTTTGCCCATTTCGGGCGTACCTGATGAGGTCATGAGTAAGCAACAATCAGGTGTGGAGTGCGTGCGGGGGATAAATAAGCGGCGCCTGGCCCAGGCTCAATGGGCTTCCACCATGAGAGAGAATAGACAGGAATAAAGTCACTCATAGTAAGAATTTCTATGTCTCGCGTGCTTCTTGCCGGCGGGAAGTCGTGCGTGGGACAGTAAACAGAATCAGAAGACCCCAGAACTCCAGAAACACTGTGGGGAGCTACGAGGCTAGAAGCACTTCACTTGGAGTCCGGGGAGTTGGTTTCCCGTCATCCTCTGTGCGGTGATCTTCAGCTCATCTCCCAATGCCTGCAGATCAGGAGCTCCATCGTGGACAGCAGCTGTTCCGTTGTAATCCCATGAAATTAGAGTGATATATTCCAGGCTGTCTGCACTCAGGGATTTAAAGGTTTACTTAGTGTGTGTGCCTGAAATGCACATGTATGAACTACAGGTCTGCAGTGGCCTCAGAGGCCAGAAAAGAATGGCGACATCCTGGAACTGGAGTTTGTGTGAGCCCTCCAGTATCACACAAACTGTTGGGAGCTGAGCCTCGTCTCCTGGAAGAGCGACAAACGCTCTTCGCCACTGAGCTGTCTCCCCAGCTCCCACAGTGAGGGATTTGAGAGTCTGTGTAGATTTATATTTTCTCCTTTTATTAGTCTGACTTCATCTATGTATTCCTCTCTCCATGGCCAGGCACTGATGTACATTTTCCTGTGTAGCCCCTCTACTCTCATGAGAGCCCATAAGGAAGTGCACGCCATTTCTCAGGAAGTACACACCATTTCTCAGGAAATACACGCCATTTCTCGCCTTTATTTCTTTTTTTCAGTTTCTGTTCTCAGCTTCTCCAAGACCTCCTCTGGAGGCCTTGAGCCTTGGCCTCTGTAGAGGCCAAGAGCTTCACCACCTTTTCCCTAGATTTACCGCCCTTATCCAGAGCCACGTCACTCTTCCTGAGGTCCAAGACCTTGGAAAGGTACCAACAGAGCTCTGCATTTGCCTCTCCCTGAGATGGAGGTGCCGCGATGCCACACCAACGGCCTGGGTGTTCAGATCTGTCACAGCATTCTGTTTGGAGCCGGGTTTGGCATGGATGGCTATGGTGACAAAGCCTTTAGAATCAGTTGCTGCAGGCCCTGTAGGGGGAGGTGGTGTCTCTGGTTCCTTGGTTTGGCTTTTACGCTTGCCTGTTGCACCGGCTTTCTTAGGCATTGTGGAACCACACAGGAGTCTAGTAGAGGCCAAGCACAGCGACCTACAAGGAGCTTCAGCATCACAACTTCGCAGGCCTAGATACATTTTTTAAAGATTTATTTATTTATTTTATGTGTAAGAATGCTCTATCTGCATATACCCTAGCTGCTCTTCCAGAGGTCCTGAGCTCAGTTCCCAAGAACCACATGGTGGCTCACAACCATCTGTGATGCCCTCTTCTGGTATATGTGAAGACAGAAGTAGTGAACATATATATATATATATATATATATATATATATATAATAAATTAATAAATCTTTAAAGAAGAAATTCAATTTGAGGACATTGTAAAAGTTGTATTGTTTTAACTTGTGTAAAATAATCTCCCACAACAACTAATTTACAAATTTAGTGAGAAGGTCAATATTGTTTTACATTTTTTGGCAAATCTTCTCATTTCTAACACAAGGCAGGGAGTTTGCACATTTGCTTCTGGTCTGCAGTAATGCTGCATTTGGTTGAAATACTTAAAGAAAACCTGGCATCACACAGATACAAATTGGAAAGGGTTGAAGCATTTTAATAGCCTTTCCCCAGTAATTGTGAATCATCTTTTTAGTATGACCCCAAAATCTCATTAGTGTTCAGCCTCATAGAAGATTAGCTCCAATAAGAGAGGTAAGATATTAGAAGATTTTATTCACTGTTGGGTTTACAATTCTTTTCCTGCTTTAAAGAAATGATTTGTTAAGACCCATGAAGGATTTTGAAGCATCACTCATTGGTCATTAGAAATACAGTTCCCGGCACCATCCGAATGTTGGCATATTTCATTATCCACTATCAAATTATGATATATTTTAGTTGCATGTTTTTCCAAATTCTAATTTATTTTCAGGGGTTGGAGAAATTGCTCAGTGGTTTAGAGCACTGGCTGCTCTTGCAGAGGACCTGGGTTCAGTTCTTAGCACCCACACTGTAGATCACAACCATCTGTAGCCATCTGTCCAAGGAAGCCAACACCCTCTTCTAACCTCCACAGGCATAAGGCGCACACAGTGCACATACAATACAGGCAAAGCAGTCATGCACATAAAGTACATGTTAAATGGCGTTTCATGGTGGGAGAAGTGGCTCAGCCAATTCACAACTGAAACAACTGCAAATATGTCTGCCCCTCAAGACAGCATCACATTTTGGAACAGAAGTGTTCTACACATTTTCCCCATTGTCCAAGAATACAAGGATTGCAAATTAGTAAGTGGATATTTTATAATACTTCATCTGTGGTATTTTTAACTGGGCATCTGGCAATGATAAATGCTACAGTGACTAATGATTATAGCTTGATGGGTTGGGTTAATAAATGTTAAGACTCCAAGAGTTTTGCCCATGACCATTTTTGTGATCTCAGTATACATGGCAACATAGTACAAGAGGCAAATGACATCTTAATATTACATCCTAACCCTTTAGACTTTTCAGATTCCATAGAAGGGGTAAAAAAAAAAGTTTGATAAAATACAGATTAAAAGCCAGCAGAAAAAGGCTGGAGAGATGGCTCAGCCATTAAAGGCCTGGTTCACAAGTAAAAGTATAAGAACCAGCATAAAAAAATTTCTAATCCATCTTGGATCTCCTCAACTCACCAAAGTGACTGCCGAGTACCGATATGGTGCTCTGGAAGAAAGCTTACCAAAGCATCCTTTCAAACAAACAACCCAAGGAATGCCTAACTGAGTGTAATGGTGTTTGTTAAATTTCTACCAGTAGATAAAGCTAAAAGGCAACAGAAAAAAATATTTTTTAAAAAATTATTGGGCTGAAACAAAATGGAACCCCTGATCTGCCGTGATAGAGCAGGCAGCTTCTTGTAGACAAGACATGCGTTTTACTTTCTAGAACAATTGTGAGGTGTAAACAATGACTGCAGGTGCTTTTTAAAAGACAAAGTTAACGTGGTGTTATTTTTATTTGGTCTGGGGAACCTATCACCTCATAAAAGAAAAAGGAAAGAAAGGGAGAAAAAAGATTAAGCCCTGGCTGTTGGGATTTGTTTGATATACACTAAAAACACAGTCTGGCGGGCAATTTTATGACACTAGCTCTTCTCTTTGATTCTACATAAATAAAGCTCCAAAAGAAATTTGTGTTCCACCGCGAAGCTTGATGAGTGGCTTCAAAATGAGAAGAGTGGAGCTGGAGAGTGAGGACAAGACTGTAATTCATTATCAACTTGTTTCTAGCAGTGACGAGCCCTCAGTGGTGTACTAAACTTTAAACAACACTAGTCTTCCTTAATGCAATACAGGTAAGAGATGTTGTTTACTCAGTCATATAACCCCATGGGAGGTGGTGAAGAAGCTTACAATAATCACACAGGGTCATAAAACTAAGTTTGCTATTTGTCCCTCTATGGGGACATCCTTCCATGCAAGTCAAATAGAATATGACTTGATTCAGAATATTGTGATAACATTTACCAATGGCGAGTATAAATGCACAAACCTCATGGATCTTCTAGCAACTTCATCATGACTAGCAATTGGCTCTTGGCTTTGCCAATCCCCAGATGGAGAAAAGGACTCCAGTTAAATTTAACATCCTGGGCCATGTCTAATTTCGCCCATCTGAGCTTTCATCTGAAGCATCTGAAGAGGATTTATTTAGGATTGCCCTTTTGCAGTAATGTGTACATAAATAAACATCTCCCTCTGATGACTTATTGTCTGACCGAGAGTTTCTAAGTTTATTACTGCTGTGATGGCACCAACGGGGATGCTTAGGGAGTCAACCTCCATCCTGTGCTGCAGTGTGAGAGCTAGGAGCCGGGATCTCTGTACCCAAGCTCTGCACAGTAGCAACAAGCAAGAAGAGCAATGGAGGAGGGACTTACATCCCAGGGCACACACTGCATGTGTGGAGACCACAATGCACTTCTTTGAAGATCTAAGGCAGCTTTTTCATTGGCAGACCTTTCAAGTCCTGATCTCCTGTTTCCCCCTCCCACTTGGTGGGGACAGCTGTCATCTTGTTTTTGAGGTTCTGAACTCTAGAGAGAATCTGGAACCATGTGTTTCATTTCTGTTCCCTGTGAGTGCATGGACTGTGATTGTGATATCCCACACATTCACCATCCAACAATGCACTTTGGAGAGGCTCTAAGAAACTGTCATCTATTCATTTATTAAGTTTCATTTTTCATTGCAAACTAAAATTCTGCTCTTCTTTCATTTTTTTTGAAATCAGAATAAGGAGAGCATCAATATGGACTGGATTACCCCATTCCAGGACCCAGATGAGTAAACTCACATTGTTGAAAATAGTAACGCCTGCAAAATACTTTCTAGCAAAATAGATGTAATATATATATATATACACAAATATATATATAATTGTGTGTGTGTGTGTGTGTGTGTGTGTATGTGTGTGTGTAATTAACAAACATGAGAATGGATTATCCCAAGTTAATAGAATCCTTATTTGAATCATTGAGTGTCCCTGAGGGTCCCTGGTTTGAAAATAGACCAAGAATAATCTTGTGTCTTGCCCTGTGGAGAGAATCCTTTACATTGGCCTTGGGGCATGTCCTGGTCATCCCAACCTTCAGACCAATTTCCCCCCTCCAACAAAATTCTGGGATCCAAGAGCACATCAAAACAATCATCCACCACCATGACCAAGTAGGCCATCCCACCATGGTTTAATATCCCATCAACGTGTTTTTAAACAAACTGAAAGGATCTTCATTAGATGGACTTTGACAAAATTCAACACCCCTCTCATGATAAAAAGTCCTGGAAAGAAACTCTACCAAACATAGAATTATGTGGCTCATTAAACTAAATGGAGAGAAACTTGAAGCCATCCCCTACAAAATCAGACTTCTAAGGCTGCCCCACTCCTTCATTGTGTTCTTGAAGTTCTAGCCAGAGCAATCAGACAACAAAAGGAGGTCAAGGATCTGGAGATAAACAAACTCTGGTGGTTGTAAAATTAACTCAAATAAATCTATTTCTACAAGAAATGTGATAAAATCCCAAGTAAAGATTCCAGGCAAAGAAGTTTGGCAATTTTAATATAGTGGCCATTATCCAAACTAAAATTCAGTGTTCTCTTCTCCCATTAAAATACCTTTAATGAAATCAGTACAATAAGACAAGCAAGACAGAACAATGGAAGCCAATCTATTGAATTACCCCATTCCAAAACCCAGGATAGAAACTATCCTCAACAATAAAAAAGGATTTCAGGGGGAATCACTATCCCTGAACATCAATAGTGATAAAACTGCTGGTATTGGTACAGAGACAGACAGATAGGTTTCAATATGGTCACTTGATTTTTGACGGAGCCAAATCTCCAATGGAAAAAAGATAGCTTTTCAGCAAATGGTGCTGGCAACTTAATAGAAGAATGCAGATCGAATATCACCCTGTAAGTATATATATCAAACCAGACATAAACTATGTAAAGCATCTGAACACATGTGTGGAAAAATTTGTGAACAAAACACCAATGGCTTATGTGTGTGTGTGTGTGTGTGTGTGTGTGTGTGTTAGTGTGAGCTAAACAAAAGAATTCACAGCTGAGGAATGCGAATGGAGAAACACCTAAAGAAATGTTCAACATCTTTAGAGAAATGGATTAAAAACTCAGGTGAAAGATGCTAGGATAAAAAGAGAACACTTATTGTTGGTGGGATTGCAGACTGGTACAACCATTCTGTTAATTCCTCAGAAAATTGAATCAGGATCTTATTTGATATACCCAAAAGATTATAAAAAAGACACGTCATACTATGTTCATTGCAGCCTTATTTATAATAGCCAGAAGCTGGAAAGAACCCAGATGCCTTTCAACCGAGGAATGGATACAGAAAATGTCCTACACAATGGAATATTACTCAGTTAAAACAAAATAGACCAAATGGTTGGAACTAATCTTCCTGAGTCTTGGTATGCACTAGATAAGTGGCTTAGCCCAATGCTTGAATTATAGATGCACAAATGAAACTCAAGACGGATTGATCAGAGCCTGAATTTGACACAACCTGAATCACCTTTGGAGGGAGAAGAGAGGCAAGATTAAAACAGAGACTAAACACCCATTCAGAGCCTGCCCCAATTGTCTAGATTAGACAAGATGGATGAAGCAAAGAAGTGCAGAAGTGTAGATCGCTCCTGAGAGAGACACAGCCAGAATACAGCAAATACAGAGGTAAATGCCAGCAGCAAACCACTGAACTGAGAATAGGACCCCCGTGAAGGAATCAGAGAAAGAACTGGTTAAGGGGCTGATATGGCAACAATGACAACCATCCCTATTGACTATACATGGGCGACCCTGGACTCTGACCAGTCCCTGAATATCCTAGTAAGAGCACCAGGGAAGGGGAAGCCCTCCTGAATGAACCCCAGTAACTAGACTGTTGGGGGAGGGGCGGCAATGGGGGAGGGGTGGGGAGGGGAACACAATAAGGAAGCCCCCCGGGAAAGGAATAACACTTATACATTAAAAAAAAAAAACTGATAGGAAGACACATCCCATTGTGGGCAGCACCAATTCCCTAGGTGGGGATCCTGAATGTTATAGACAGCTACACAACCCCCTTTATACATATACTTCTGGCTCCAAATATGCTTCTCTAGTCCACTCTTGAACTGGCCTCCCCAAAGACCATGAAGCATCTTATGGTTAAATCCAGAGTGGTATACACTCTGCTTCTAATGTAGTTCTACTGAATTAGTCTGTTCTGACTACCCATTGTCCATAGCTACTCTAAAGATATATCATTAACCTATTCTCTCCTCCCTTCCTCAAAAGTCCTATTTATCTGACTTCTACAGTCTCCTTCATGAAAGGTGAACTTTCACCTTACTTTATCATCCTGTGCTTTGACTCAAGCTTTTGTTACATACACGTCTTTGGCCACTGATGAATATCTCCACTCATCTTTCTAAATAATGTACTTAGAAAATAACTTTTAAATTGACCCCAAATGATGACACTTGGCATTACTTTTTCTAGATGTAATGTTACAAATCAACTATCTATCTACCGATCTGTGTCTGTCTGTCTGATTGTTCAAATATAAAAGGTTGCTGATTTTTTTGTCTTACTGGATGGAATCATATTGAAAGTCTTTCTATAGGTTAAAGTTGGTGAAATGTCTACAATTTAATGTGATTCTCTTCATAAACATTAGCCTAACAGGCTCCTTTGTACTGTGCCTCCATTTCTGGGGTTCACGCTGACAATCACCTTATTATTCCCTCTGGGAATTTCCTCGTGAAAAGACTGAATTTCTTCAGTTTCTCCCATCCCACCCTATACAAATGAATCACAGTCTACCTTTGCAGCTCCCATCAGCGGCTCCTGTTGCAAATCACCCTGGCTTAGCATCGCATCTCTCCTCTCCCCGCGAGTACAGACTTAAACACATCTCCCTTACTGGAACTCAGACCCTAGTCCCACCCCACTCTCACTTTACTTGTAATTGCTTTTCCCATGAATAGTCTTTCATGCTGCTTAAATAACCTTTGAAGGCTTTTTACAATATCTGATTTTTCATTAAGGAAAATATAGAAACTTATTTATTAGAAACTACCAAAGGATAACCGCTGCTAGTTTTGCGTGGTTTCTATTTTGAACGTTCTGAATCCTGACTCAGATAGCATCATTTAATCCTTCCTTCCTTAAGCTCGCTCTCCTGCACAGATGTGGGCCGCCCTTTCAGATTTCCTTACCAATTAATACTGCTTCAGCGCCACTGCTCAGGTCACAGTGCACTGTGTTCCCAGCTCTCTCCTGGAAGACTCGATTTCACCAGAATGGAAACTGACGAAAGACACAGAGACTTACCACACGTGTTTTAATTCCTGACTAGACTTGAATTTCTTTACATCTCTAGCAATGTAGTCTTGGAGATGTGTATCAGCCCATCTCATACCCACTAACCCCCAACAGCTTGGTGGCCACATCAAAACGGGGACGCTTTGAGGCATGGGTCCTGTGCTCACGGAGTTGCACAATCTAAGCATCCAGGCAAGAAAACGTCTCTGGTCATTGGATCACAAGCAATGATCCTGCTGTTGGCTGGATTTGTTTTAAAATGTCCCTGTACTTTTGTCTTTTTTGGATAGAAAAGAAATCATTCTTGATACCTCTACTGTTGCATAAATGCCCTCTATCCGTGTCTTGTCTGTTTTGCTAACTTATTGGGAAAAGTCCATTCAGGATGTTTAAAAATGAACTTTTTTTTCAGACGATGCCTTCTGTGCCTTAGATGATTTCGGATAATGCCCCCAAAGCTCCTAAACCATATAGTTTCTGTATTGTTGAGAGAATTCTATTATACTGGATTTTCTTCTATTGTATAATGGGACAAGAACAAGGAACACAAGGTTCTTAGACTTAAAGAGCCTGTTATTCACATTAAAAAGGCAGAATTGGAAAACAAAGGCATACTCCCATCTGACCCTATTTACCAAGAATAAAAAATTATGTGAATTTTAAAAAAGATGTATAGCACTAAAATCTAGTGAGGGAAAAGAATCACAGTTTAGAGAATGATAAAATTTTGTCAGTGAGGGATGAATGACTTGTTTGCCTATTAATTTTCAAGCAGGACCTACTTAGTTAAGCTTTCTAAGAATGTGATGTGAAGTCATGGGGTTTAAATTCTCGATTTTAAAAGCTAGGATGAGATTTATGTAAATATAGCAATGATGGACATCTTGACATGAGTGTTCAGATATTAGCTTTGATTAACTCCTGCTTCTTAAGCCTTCTTAGCCTTGTTACATTATAATTAAATAAAAAGAGGGTACTGAACTTTAATTCCTATGTCAATTAGGAAAGAAGAAAACCTCTTTTCATTAAGCAGGGAGAAAAATTCTCTTGGTCTCTGGACTGAAAAAAAATGGGGGAAGAAAGGAGCCTGGGTTTTTCTTAATGGTTCATATTGTTTCCACATAGTGTTTGTTTCTCCTTTCTTTATCTTGAGATGGGGACAAAGGCATCTTACTAAACACTGATTTTCCTAACTTGTAGTCTGCGTAATATTACGCAGAGGAACTACTCAACCTGTAGGAATTCACAATCATCCATTCTTCCTTAAATGATGACTTACATACATCTGTGAGTTAAATAGAATTATGACCATTTCAACTACATGTTATTTCTCCAAATAAAAAAATACACAGCTTTATTCACTTGGCTTCAGTGTAGGCCAGAATGTTTGCTGAAAGCCTACTGTATGGTTTAACAATTTGACTTTATGAGAACCATGAGTGGATCATATGGATATTTTGACTCTACCAATATAAATCGTAACAGACACCTCTGTGATTGCAATGGATCCTGCTGAGCCTGGCCCCTATTCATTCTACCCAGGGTTGTCTGCTCCCACAACTTACTGGAAACACTTTCTATGACAACAGAGTATGACCAGAGACTAGTATTTTGGAAGGAAGTCCCCAGGAGGATTTCTGGTGGGACAAAGGAGTGTGAACAACTGGCCACCATCTTTCTTAAAAGCAAATCTCAGTGCCTAGCGAGTATACAGGAAGACATAGCATAACAGGAGCGAGCAGGAGTGAACAACATGGGGGATCCATTAGGAGACACATACCCTTGCTGAGAGCATCCCTAGCTGAGCCTCAGCTTGAGCTAAGGGATGTTTACTGTTGACCCTAAGACATCGCTTACATGGTGAAAACACTTACATTACTTGACTTTCCAGGTTCGTATGTGATGTACAAAGGGCTGAGATAGTTCATCCCTGACAACATTGGTTCCTTCATCTCCATCTGCTTTGCCACTAACTAGAGCCTTTGTGAGTAATTACTGCTTCAGGCTCTCAACAAAAGACAATGCCTAGAGATGACACTCTCCTTGGAAAGAGGCCGTGTTTTCTATCTTAGACTACCTTGCCCTATAGCCCAGTCATATCACTCCCAATAAATACCCAAGAGACCCCATGTTAACAAACCAGAGACACTTACACGTCAATGTTTACTGCAGCCCCATTCATAATAGCTAAACTATGGAGCCAGACTAGGTGCTCAAGACACGGGCATGGTTAGAGGAAATACGGTTTATAGACACAGGGGAATTTCTTTCAACCATAAGAATGAAGTTATATGGTCTGAAAGAAATAGATGAAACTAGAGATAGTTGCATTAAATAAATTAAGTTGGTTTCAGAAATGTAAATCATGTGCTTTAGCTCAATTTTGGGGCCCTTAACATTATGGATACTATAGAATCACGTGTTTACCAATGCCATGAAGCTCAGACGAGTACCCTGGCGAATGACACATACAGATGTGCTGCTACGGTCATGTATCCATGAGGACATAGCTGCTTTGTAGTAGAGACTTTTCTAGAACTTGATCTAAATGACATAAACAGACATTAACTACCTTTTTTTTCTGCCTGAATCCCTTTTTAAAAATTAAATTATTTTATTTATTTACATTCCAAATGTTGCCCCCCACCCCCGCTGGTTCCCCATCTTTGAGTACCTCACCCCATCCCCTAACCTTTTGCTTCTGAGAGGGTGCTCTCCCATCCAACCCCCACCCCTCTCACCCATTCACCAGCCACCCACCCACCCTCAGCCTCCCAGCATCCCCCTTCCCTGGGGCATCAAGTTTCTACAGAATCAGATGTATCTTCTCTCACTGAGGCCAGACAAGTCAGTCTTCTGCTGTATATGTGCCAGGGGCCACAGGCCAGCTCGTGTATCCTCTTTGGTTGGTGGCGTAGCCTCTGGGAGCTTTGAGGAGTCTGGGTTAATTGATACTATTGTTTGTCCTAAGAGGTTGCAATTCCCTTCAGCTCCTTCAGTCCTTCTCCACCCGGGTCCTTGACCTCAGTCCAATGGTTGGCTGTATCTGGATGAGTCTCAGTCAGCTGCTGGTAGAGTCTCTCAGAGGGTAGCCATGCTAGGCAGCAGTTAACTACCTTCTTTATCTCTTATTTAATCAGAATTTCTTAATCTACAAACACATTGCATTAGGCCAAACTCTGCTTTAATGATGTAGAGGCTGGAGAGATCGCTCAGTCATTAAGAGCACTGGCTGCTCTTCCCGAGATCCCAGGTTCAGTTCCCAGCATCCACGTGAGGCTCACAACCATCTGTACTCCAGTTCTAGGGGGTCCAGTGCCCTCCTGTGGCCTCCACATGTACTAGGCACACACATGGTGCACATATACACATATAGGCAAATACTCGTGCACATAAAATAACACAAATATATCTTTAGAAAATAATAAATGGGGAAAGGTGCGAGAGAGATGCGTCATTGGTTAAAAATGTTGTCTGTTCTTCCAGAGAACCTCAGCTTGACTCTCAGCATCCAGTTCAGGTAGCCACAACAGCCCGAACCCAGTCTTCTCTTGATCCTCTCAGGCACCTCCTACACACATGGCAAACATACACAACATAGACACACACCACACATACCACACTCATACACACCAGACACACATATCACACACACACACTCACCACACACACATATGAATACATAAATAAAAGTTAAAACAATAGTAGAAATAATAATAAGCAGTCGTGGGTTCTGACTTCTTTTGTAAGGGACTTCTGTAAGGGAATACAGGCTTCTAAAAATAGCCATGTGATTTCCCTTCTTTTCTCCCAGGAAGAGTTAACAGGGGGCAGACATTTCCACTGTCCTTTTTTTTCTAAGTGCTCTATTTTATCTGCCAACTGTGCTTCGTGAAGAAAGAAGACAGATTACAGAGTCAGCTGCAAGACCGAGGCAGGCTAGGTGGGACCCCAGCTACTTATAGGCAGCCACTCCCACAGGAAGATAAAAAGACTGCTAACAGGGAACACTCCAGACAGAAGCAAGTTTAACCTTTTCCTCTCCAGAGGCTGACTTAGTCTTCATATTGAAGTTGGTCAGAAATCGTTGCTTTCCTTTTTCCAAAGCAAATATATGGAAAATCTTTTTTGAAAATCTATTGTAAACATAACCTTGCTTAAAATTGTAATGTGTGCCAGTGTAGGGTATGTGTGGTGAGTGTGTGTGTGTGTGTGTGTGTGTGTGTGTGTGTGTATGTCGGTGTGTGTGTGTGTGTGGGTGTGTGTGTGTTTGTGTGTGTGTGTTTGTCTGTGTCTCTCTGTGTGTGCCCTCTCAGCTAGTCTAGCTGACCAAGGAATTCCCAGCATCCTCTTCACTCTACCTTCCAATGCTAGGATTACAGGCCAGAGCAGCTATGCTCCGCTTTTTACACGGGTGCTGGAGATGTGAACTCAGGTCCTCGTGCTTGCAGAACTCCACTAGTCATCTCCCCAGCCGTATTTGGAGTGCTCTATTTCAGGTACACGAGATAGGTAACCGTATGTATCCACAGGGTCTTAGCCACTTTGGCCAATCATAGATCAAAAATGTTTTGGTTTTGTTTTAAAGTGTCTATACTGAATGTATAATGGGCCTTTTCTCTAAGTACCATTTAACTGTATTAAATGAAGTACAAAAGCCAGTGTCCAGGGGCAGAGAGTAGCATGAGATGGAGAGGCCATTGAGTGAGAGTCCTTTTTCCATCCAGTTAGTAAACTGTGCACACACTGGGTAAAAGGCAATGGCTTATAGAAAAGTACTCCACTTATGGAGTTAGAACAGTTTGGCAACCTTAAGAGCTAGGAGCCCATCTACCTCATTCTAACTCCTGCAGATACTTTCCGCATACCTGTAATCCCAGTACTGAGAAGACACCAGGAGATCAATGGCTGGACATTCTAGTCACACCAGGTTCTATGACATGCTGTTTTGAAATAGTAAGATTAGAAGTGATTGAGAGAGGCACCTGATGTCAAATCCCCAGGCCTCGGCATTCATATGCATGTGAGTACATGTGTGCCACCCATGTGAACATGTACACACACACACACACACACACACACACACACACACACACAGAGGCACACTCATACAGAGACCCAGGTCCACACAAGGACAGCTGTTACTCAACACGTCAGGCACCACACTCATTAGCTCAATTAATTTTTTACAACTGTGTACAAAATCAACGCTGTGAAGAAACTGGAAATGAAAAACTATGAAGCTGTGATAGGATATCAAAGGTCTTTTCTATCTTAATATAACCTCCTAGGCAGAGCCGTTACCTAAAACAAGCCAACTGGCCTTTAAGGCGTCAGTCTGCAATAGCAAAGAGAACAGTATATGAAAAATTCAGTTCAGATCCTGAACATTGTAGGCCCCTTCCCTGTGCACCACCCTTTCCTCAAGCCCCTGTGTTCGCACATGTACGACACTGTCCCCAAAGCCCAAAGCAAACATGCAAAGCAGACATGGACCTTCCTCGGGGATTAAAGCACACCATAATTCAGTTGCCCAGTTCTTCAAATGCTCAAATTTTTCCAACTAAATGTCTGTTCCTGGGATTTTTCCATTAGATTTCCATGACTCCTTTTAGTTTCTCTGCTGAAGTATTGAAGTGTTCAGCAGCTCCAGCCATGGCTGCTCCGGCCACTGATACAGAAATCCCTTTGCTCTGACTGTGGAGTCTCCCCTCTTTTCACAACTTTGTCCTCCCAAGCATCGCTGTCTACTGATCACATACAGAAACCTATGTAACATTTAGGTTTCTAAGTGCTTTGCTGTGAGGACTGAGAAGTTGACTGACGTTTTGAAAGTCATAAACGGTAGCTACTGAGGGGATCCTGAGCTTCTATTGTAACACTGCTTAAGTCCACGGTCTACTTGATTAGCATTTGTCTTGACTTAGATTTCAAGGGCCCCGAAGGTGGACTTCACTTCTAGGTCCAGTGTGATTTATTTGAGTGTGGCTTTACTCTGATTGAGCAATGTAAACTCAAAGCCGCACACCTGAAAGAGAGGATGACCACTGATTCCTTCCGTCACGAACCAGACTGAAAACCAACCCTGCTGCCCGCAAACCCACAGTTGGACCAAAGGAGTTTTCTGTGCCCTAGATGGCATGCAGCACCTCTGATCAGCACCTCCTTCTAGAAACATGGATCTTCTTTTTCAACCGTCAGCACTGCTCTCCAAAGACCAAGAAAAACAGAGGCACGCAGCTCGGATCGACAATAATGCCCATGCATGTTCAAACTTGACGGTGCGCTCTGTCGGCGCTCACACGGTATCTGTTGGAGTGAGTTATGACACACGTCTACGGATGGTATTTTGCCTGCAGCCCAGAAGGTGTCTGTACCTCCAAATGCTTGAGAATCAGAGATAGACTCACATGGTCAGCCACTGGGTGACACAGAAGGAAGGGCCTGACATGTGGGGACAAAGGCAGCAGACATGAAGAGCAGTGGCGTGTCTAAGCCCTGACGTAATATGGAAACGGCAGCTAACACAGCAGAGCAAATGAGAGGCGATTCCTGCCCGAAAGCCTGACTCGCTGCCACTTGAGTTCTGTAACTTTAATTTCCATTTTCTCTCCACCCTCTGCAGTGAAGCTGAGTGACAGGGCAAGCGAGTGTGCTCGGGTGTGCTTGTACATCTGCTGGCTTGGGAGCAGGGTTATGGGGTTGATCAGCCTGGGTTTAAGAGCTTTCACATCCAAAATTTGGGAGGGCAAAGAAGAGAATCAGAGAGAACCAAGACAACATGTGGTGGGGTTGGTGATTTGTCAGGAGAAGCAAATCTGAGAGATTCACTTCTTCATTGGTCTCTCTTTCCAGGCCTTATTCCATTTGAGTTCATGTACTGAAGTCTAAGCTGTTGGCACCTGCTTTTGCTCACAGAGTTTGGAAAGAGGTAGTGTTCTGACTCTCAGCTCTGAGCTCCTGTGTCCCTGAATAAAACCAGTGACAGATGCAAAGTTCATATACATGAGCCCCTCAAAGTTCATAAAATGAACCCCCGAAAGTTCATACACACGAAACCCAAAAGTTCATACTATAAGCCCCTGAAAGTTCATACACATGAGCCCCTGAAAGTTCAGACACATGAGCCCTGAAAGTTCCTACATATGAGCCCCTGAAAGTTCATACACATGAGCCCCTAAAAGTTCATACACACGAGCCCCTGAAAGTTCAGACACATGAGCCCTGAAAGTTCAGACACATGAGCCCTGAAAGTTCAGACACATGAGCCCTGAAAGTTCATACACATGAGCCCTGAAAGTTCATACACACGAACCCCCAAAAGTTCATATGCATGGGTCCCTGAAAGTTCATACACTTGAGCTCCTGAGGGAGAAACATCCTGAAAAGAATCAAAATCCTAATGAAATTCTCAACAGAGCTAATGACACAGAAATTGCTTAATCTTAACATTCATTGCTCCTAACTGTAATAGAAAAGGCTTCTCTGTGCCATTCCAGCAAGGTAAATGTCACTTCTCATTTCCTGGAGAATGGGTGATTCTTCTATGCCTCTGTGAGCGACTTCAGGAGCCATGCTCCCTCCCAGGGAAGGCTGCACCATGATAGACTCAGTGATGCCTGTGAGATGGGCTAACCCAGAGTTCTGAGCACTGCCTATGAGATGGGCTAGACTGAAGAAGGCCACAAACACAGCTCTGAATCCTTGTGTCCTTCTGATCAGCATGTACTGTAGACCCTACGGGTTATTTATACAAAATCCCACCAAGCAAAGTGGAGTGTTGTATGGGTCCCTCCTCCATTGGATTGCTTAGTCTTACTGGTAGTTTTTAAAACCTATGCAAACCATCACCCAGCCCACTCCCACCATGCTTCATAATGCTGTTAAAAAACAGTATCTTTTTAATATTAGTAAAATCCAGAGTATCATTTCAGTAATGTTGGAAGAGGAAATACTTGTGTTATGCTGGGGTCAAAGGAGTTCTGATATTCTAATAGTAGCTTTTCTTTATTTGTGTTTCAGTACAAGATATATGTAGCAGATTCTAAGAAAGAAGCCATATTTAGACCACTCTGTCACTAGTTAGTTCTTTTAATAACCTGATTTCCCCCTATCTAATAGCACCTAGAATGCTTATGAAATAGTTGATATTTATAGTCATAGCAAACCATTTTCAGAGATGAAGTCAGAGTAATACTGTATTAAAATAAAGCAAGTTTAATAAACTGTTTGCTTGTTTCTATTACCTATGATACTCACCTTTGATATATATGAAATATATTATTATACATATATATGTTTATATAATTGTTTCAGTAGCTCTCCTACAGGAGCCAGCCCAGCGCATCCTGTGTCTAAGGCATTGTTCTGATGTGTCCATAGTAGCACATCTTGGGACAGGACATCATGAGGCCGGCATGGTTCATGTCCTAAGAAATCAACTTTTAGTCACAAAAGTCAAATATTCCACCATAGCTGAAAGATAAAAGTTAACCTTCCTCTACTATCAGACGCCACAGTAACAAAAAGTATGTCTCCAGACCAAACCTAGGAAGCCCCCGGATATACTCTTTCCGAGTTAAGACTCAGCCTGCTTAATTGTGTCTTTGTACAAATGCCGTCTGCTCACACTGTAAAGCTGTTCTCAAAACCTGGGACAGACAGATACCAACACACATGACTCTTAGGAATTCAGAAGAATATGTACAAATATGCCAAAAAATATTTGTTTGACTACGTAATTGAAAGGGGAGAAAAACTCTACTAACTTCTGTAATGTGAGAGGTGAAATAATTACATTATTCCAAAGTCTAAAATAATAGTAAGACGACCAGGAGGAAAAGTTGTCCCTGAAATGTGAGACATTAGGACTATTCCCTATAGCCCCAGCAGAAATATCTTTGTACTTCATAGTTTTATATTTAAAAAAACGAAATGAAGGCAACAGTCTTTTCTATAATAAAATTACAGCTCTCTTCCCTTTAACCCAGCGTGTTAGACACAGATGTGCATGCACTTACACTAATGCAAGCTCTTTGGAAAACTTCAAGGGAAGTCTCTGGCCTGTGTCACCTCGAGTTCTACTGTTTGGCCATGCATGACACATCCTAGAGCCTGGCTTTCCTCTTCTGGTTCTGATGAGAAGAGTTTTCCGCTGTGTGAGTTAGATGCTAGAAAGCTACCTTCGAGTCTGACATGGCTCATTCAACTGCCAGGTCTCACATGGTCCTTTACACAAGCTAAGAACTCAACAGTCAATTATTCAGATTACTTGTGGTGGACACGCCTTTATATCCAAACATCCTAGCCGCCCCTATTGTCCTTGATCCTTGTAGCCCTCTGTCACCCATTGATCCTATCCATCCATCCCTTCACAGTGGCTTCCTAGGCTTGATGTTTACCCAGCAGAGAGCTCCCACCACAGCAATCTTGGTAAAACATTGTCATTTAAAACTTTAAGAATCTTTTCTGACCACCACCCATTTAGGTTTAAATTCTTTAATTTTTATAAGACTCTGAATATCTCAGCCTATTTATCAACACTCTCCTTTATACTACAAAAGCACCGCCTCTTACATGGCTGGTGCCAACATCCAGATTTAACCACAGCTGAGTCCGCACTCATACGTTCCCTCAGCCCTTAAGCTCTCCAGTGTTACTTTGGCTGTCCAAGTTACTCTTTCTGTTTAGCTCAAGACTCTCACGTCCTTGTTCATCCTCCCTACTTTCACTACCTTCTTGCCAGTTCTGACCAATCACAGTCTTCACCTAGCAACAGGCCTCTGACTCAACCACATGCTACTGTACTCTCACAGGTCTCTAACTGATCACATGCTCTCTTACTTCTAACTGTTCATCGTCTTATTGGTATGATACGTCCAGTTTTACAGGACAATCCTCAAGTATAGGGTTGATGATAATCGTCATGCCTAAGGCTAAATCATGAATCACAGCCACGTAGAAAGTTACTGGTTTTCTCAATGCTAGCCACTGATCTCCATCTGCCCAGACAGAAGTTATAAGGGAAAAAAAATGGAAAGTGGAGGGAAAAGAGATTTCCTTCTATAACAAAGACCAGTGTGAATGACTGACATCCTGTGAGCATTACAGGAAAAAAGCAAATTTATAAACTCCAAACACACAAATTTGGATTTTTAAAGGAAGTTTTAAGGGGATGCGGTTCTTTGGGGGTTACTCTTGTTACAGTCACCAAATAGTATAGCAAGTCTTTGTAAGTATTAAGAAAAGGAAGTAAAGATTGTGAAGCAAGAGGCTAGAGAGATGGCTCAGACAGCAAAGTACCTGCTAACAGGACCTGGTCTTGATTCCCAGAAACCACCAGGCAGCTCATGAGCATCTGCAACTCCATTTCCAGGGCATCCAATGCTCTCTTCCAACCTCCATGGACATCACACACATATGCACATGCACACCTACAGTCACGAGTGTGCACACACACACACACACACACACACACATACACACGAGTAACTCAAAAAGATATATTGTGAAACAAATTTTTACTTAATAGGAGGATAAACCAACAATTGGGAAAAATTAAGATCTAAGGTAAGGTATTATTTTTGTACTTTTTAAATTATTTAAAAAAATTTAATTTTAAATATATTCTAGGATGGTACTCTGCATGCTCTCAGAAGCATAAACACCAAGCCAGCTACAACCCCTTTTTCTACAATGCTGTCCAACCTATAAGATAGGCTGGGGGATTGGTGACACAAAGCTTGGGGGCGTAATCAACCAATGTCTGATTTGACTTAAGGCCCACTCCACGAGATGGAAACTATACTTGACACTGCTTGGGGTGACCTAGGCCCTGAGATGTCCCAGAGACCTATGGCAAAATCAAATAATACTAGTCAAGAAAAAAGAAACAGAAAAGACAAAAATGTAGGTGATAAAATGGCTCCTAATGGTACCCTGCTGTAGTCAGAGATCAGTGCCTTGTTTAACTAAAATCAGAGAAGCTTCCTCCTCCAGCAGACAGAGATCCATAGTCAGACATGATGCAGAGTGTGAGAGACCTTGGCCCTCCATCAAACCCCTTCCCCGAGAGCTCAAAGAACACCGAGGAAGAGGAGTCAGAAAGTGTAGGGGCCAGAGGGAATGGAGGATGCCAAGAAAACTAGGTCCTCTAAACCAAATGAACAAAGCTCGTATTGTTTCATAGAGACTGAGGCAGCGTGCACAGGCTCTACCCCATCTGCACCATGGCCTCGATGCTTACATTATGGCTTCCAGGTTAGTGATTTTACAGGACTTCTGAGCACAGGAAGAAGTGGGTCTCCAGTTCTTGACCTCTTTTTTGCTTCTGTTGGTCTGTCTCATCTAACTTCAAAGTGACAGTTTTTGTGTTATTTATTATATATTTTATATTTTTGTGTTATGTTATTTTATTATATATTATCTTGTTATCTTTAAAATAAACTAATGGGGCTTTGGACATGTCCCTGTCCCCTGTGGCTGCCTACTGCAGCCATGCTGAACCTCACTGCATTTTGTTTTCTTGATATCGCTGTTTGGCCAGCCCAGACACAGTAGTCATTTTTCAAGCACTATGTTTAAAAATATTATGAGATTTCTAATCATTTAAAGTCAGATGAGCAGATAAAACTGATGTTTTCATTTAAGAAGACACAAGAAAGTTATACGAGGAAGGGGTCCATTCATAGTTCCCACTCTCGGTCATTGCCTTCTCTCTCAGACTGCAAAATCTGTCTCCTGGGTAGTTGTCTACGACTGGTTGACAGACCAAGGGGAAGCTCAAGTTTGGTTTACTGACATACTAAGTGGGCCTCATAACCTCTCCACAGGCCCTTGCCTTCTCTGTACACTGTGCCTGTGTAGAAACTAGCGCCTGTTGTCTCCGAGGACCTTCACCACTGTCATGGCATTGTAGACTGCTTCCAATCAAACAAGTCACTTTCTAGAAAAAGACTGTGGCCAAAGGTCCAGACTTACAGGACTGACTGATCTTACCACATTCCTTATTCATTTCAAGCAGAGAGCATACGAGTAGAGTGGCCTTTGCTCAAATATTAAATATACTCATTATGCAAATAAACATGCATGTTTTCATTATTTCAAAAGCAAATGCCTGCCACCTTAACACTCCAATGATGCTAACCCAGTCTTGTAATGACACAAAGGCTCATAAAGACGGCACATGCTGCACCCTGACACTCTATGTAGGTACAAATATTGATAAGCTTCTGCTTAAACGATTTGAATTATTGTATAGATTTACTTTAAGAATGGAGCCTTGGTGCATCCTTCAAATGACTTTGATGATGTTTTTGAGGCAAACTAAATCAGCCTTACAACTTTCAAAGGTTTTAATAGAAATCCAATAGGTGTGGCAACTGGAGAGGCAGAAGTACCATCTACTACACTGCTTTCAGTGGGTCCCTCAAAGTCGGGGTCTGTGACTTGATCTTCAGCCTGAGGTGCTGTTGAGGTGTGGGGGGTATCAAGAGATAGGACCTTGAAGCTCTTCTTTGTTCCTTGAGGAAACATTGGACCTTCATCCTCTTCCTTTTCATTTCCCATGTATAAGGTGACAGGCTTAAGGTTCCACAGAACATCCCTGCCGTGACACTCTTCATTAGCACAGACAAGCTTGAAATCAGTGCAGCTAAATGGTTCAAAACCCTGAGCCAGAATAAGTATAGTTCTCGGTAAAGACTGGTGTGGCCCAGGACAACCAGACCATGTCCTCAGTGCAAAGGAGATCTATCTGCCCCTGAGGGATGGGAATAAGATAAAAAGACAGGAGGTAGAGCATGAGAGAGAAGGGGAAGGGAACAAGTGAGAGGGGCAAAGATATTTTGATTGATGGACTTCAACTCTTTGATAGCTGGACCTTGGTAGTCAGCCTCAGGAGGAGGAAGTAGCCACAGAAGGGAACACACCTTGGCGGTTAGCTTTAGGACTGTAATCTATTGTTTTTCGCAAGGCAGAGGGAATGGGAGAAAGTCAGGGCCTGCCAGAGCCATGTTTTCCAGTGTCTTCATTCTCCAGTTATTTCTTCTACTTAATTTCAAAAATGAACAGTTAAATTCATAAACCTCTAATATCTCCAATAATCAGCATTTTTTGCACAAAATGTTTTTATGTCTCACACTGCAGCAACCATCACATGTTAGTAAAAAGTTTCTATGCCACTTCTTGATATATTTATCATTTTATGCATACACCAATGTGTCCGTATAATTGGAATTTCATATATTTTCATTATTCAGACACATTTTCTTTGTGCTTTTTTCTTTCATCAATTTCATAAATGTCATTATTCATATAGTATTCATCTTAAAGGTTTAGTTACCAGGATAGAATTTTGCTATTGTAACAACTATTTCAAAAGAAGAAAAATAGTCTCTCCCAGGGCAGCTAACCAAAAGACTTATAATAATCTATCAACAAATCTGGTAATGGTTTGTACTGTCCATAATTTAGACTTTTTCTTGTGCTTTTAACATTTTTTTTTTGTTATTAAACTGGTGTCTCTCCTGTTAACCACAGATGATTTAAGAGGGGAAGGTGGGGGTGGTGCTCTTTCTGTCATTCAGTTCACTTCTTGAACTGCAAATTAGTAAAGAGGAGACTGGACTATATTTTCTTCTGATTCATCTTTGAACCACAAAGGACGAAGGCATGGTGGGAAAGCAAACAGGTTTCTCGTACAGAAGATCCCCCATCACTGTGCGTGTACAAGATCCTGTTTCAAATCCCTGCTCAGCTGCTCAGGGTCTCTCAAGGCAGAACACAGCAGCAAGGGTTCCAAGACATGCACAAAAGGGGGTGTTGAGAGAAGCAGAGGCTTTCAGTCCAGTCAAAAGGTAGTGGAGTAGGGAAGTGACTGCTGGTGGACAGACATGACAAGCTGTCATGTGGAAGAAGGAGAGAGAATCTGTTTCATGCTAGAGATTGAAATCTCAGGGAGGCAGCTGGGGGCTTTACAGAGGCATGGGCATTGTCAGAATGAGAGCTGTCCAGTGATGGGACCGACTTCCACGTGGCATGTCCAGGGACAATCTATTACAGATGCAGTAAGATATACTGAAGCCTGGAGGTGCAGTGAAGTGGAGATGTCTGGTTTCTTTGGAGACTCAGTTAGGTTATGATGATGTTTTGCTGGGGCAGACAGGAGAAAGAATATTTTGCTAACACTGACACAGGAAAGAATGTTTTGTTGAGGCAGACATGGGTGGAAGGCTGTTTTGCTATAGCAAACACATGAAAGGCCTCGTGGTGTTTAAAAAGAAGATAAATATGACCCCACAGACAGTGGAGGCGCTAGCATTTGGTTCATTTTGTTCTGCCTCCCCAGTCTTCCATGACAACACACATGGTTCACCTAACACTGTGTTGCTAAGCGTCACTTGTGGTGACTCGGAGAGAGAAATGCACCAAAGAACTTCTCCCGAGATTCTCATGGCTTCTTGCTGCTTCTGCAGGACAATTGGTAAGCCTCAGGCTGCCCTTGCATGTGTGGTGTCTGTCCTAGTGGACTGGACTGCAGATGCTGATTCAGGTTTGGTGTTTGCTACTGGACTGGACTGAGAACAAGGAAGATTGGAATCGCCCCAAAGAACTATTTCTAAATGGTCTACTTTCTTTCTCCTACCTCTGGAGGGTGGTGTGCTAGAGGGGAGTTTGAGCCCTTATTAAAGTAGGCTGTGAAAAATATGTGACAACCATGGAGAGATTGTGAAGTGGGTCTTAAGACACCTTCTGGAAGATTCCAGGGCTAAGGAGGCTTCTGGGAGCAATTTGGTGCCCCTGCTTGTAAGAACCAAGCAGATAAGTTTTATAGATTATGCCTTGGAAATTTTGGGAGGAAAATGTTTAGGGATTAATAAAACACAGAAAAGAACAGAGAGTATTTTGGAGAAAGTATTAACTGGCTTGCCAATGAAATCATTCTCAAAGCTGATTCATTTGAACAGTAATTTCCAAAGTTAAATCTGCATTTGTTTCATATCCTATGGTTTTATAACTCAGTTTTGAAGCTATTAATTTTCCCTCAATAGGAATATAAGATACATTACTCTCATATTCAAACTGTATTTCAAACAATTTCCCTCACCCCAAAGATTATTTTTATAGAACCAAATTCTTTCTAAGAAGAAAGAACACTAACAGCCCTTTGCTAAATGTTTGTTTCTCCCACAGGCAATGTGGATATAACGGTAATCAGAAAATAACGTTGCAGTGAGAAGCATGTAAAAGCATTCAGGAGCAGTATGTTAAAAGTTTTAAATATAAATCCCAGGTGAGAAGAGCTTCGTCGTTATTTATTTATTGTTTGTTTGTTCTAGTCTTGGCCCAGTGATGATCTTTCTTGTTTAAAGGGTTTGAATTCTGCTGTGATCTGAGCTTTGTTTGAAAGCCTGCAGCTGGAAAACCTGTGACTTCCAATGCCCTGGAATCACTGGTCTCAAAAGATCTTAACAAATGCACAGCCAAAACCTTGGGGGAATCTAACTGAAAGGCTTAGTGTTGACTGGCGGGCCACATTGAGTGATCAGTGCTGGCTCAGACCTGCTCAGCCTTTGAAAGTCACAGCAACCATCTCCTCCATCACGACAAGAGAGGTGTCTCGCCCGTGTGGATCCAGGAGTCCACCAATGGCATGAATCCTGTACACCCCACCACCAAAGCCTGCCAGCAGATAGGTCACCGAGGATCTTTTCTCCTCTGCTCTGCATGGCTTCCTCCGTATCCTCCATTCTGGGTAAGAAAAAAAGGGTGAGGCTTGGACAAGTGCATCTGAAAGTAGAAAAATGAGGAGGCCTGGCTGAGGTGAAAGGAAGACCATGCCAGAGGCAAAGGGGTAGACAGGGATCTAAAACTTGTCTAAAAACTTCAAGTAAAGAATGCTGCATAATGCCATGTATTTGTAAACTCTGAAAAGAATGTCACATGCAGAAAATTCTACACCTAACCTGGGATATGTTCTTCTAGCTGGGCAGCCACAATGGGGGATAAGTGCCTAGCCCTACAGAGACTTGATGTGCCTGGGGTTGGGGAAAGGGGGTAGGCCCAGGAGGGATCCCAACCACTCAGGAAGGAATGCAGGATAGGGGAAGGATTGTGGGAGAGGGTGACTGGGAGGAAGGCAGTAAGCAGGATGTAAAGTGAATAAGTACAAAAATAAAAATTAATTAAGAAAAGAAAAGAAAATTCTCCACCTAACCTCAGGTAATAGATCACCATCAAGGTGCTGGTGCATTAAAATTTCTTCTAGTTTGTGTATATAAATGTACACAGTGCATAAGTGAATTTTGCTTTCTGTGTGTGCCTCATCTCCAACATCCCTCATTGTATGCTTTTGCCACTATACATATAAACAATATATTCCACGATCAGAAAGAAATTGTTGAGATTCTAAGACACTTCTCTAGTCCCAGGCATTTCAGATTAGGAAACTCGAATGTAATTAGATGATTTCAGTGCTAATTAATTTCACATCCTTCCATTTAACCTAACTTATTTAATTTTAATTTTGACAATAATCATGCAAACTTGAAAAAAAAATCACCAAATCCTAGGCCAATTTTCTCAGATACAAAATATAAAGCCATGAAGTTGATATCCACCCTGTTACAACAAGCGGGGCCCTGTTCAGTTTTTATAAATGACCGCCTCTGTCTACTGTTTAAGAAATCCCCATGGCGGGACTGTAGACCGTGTGCTAAAGAAAGTTATTCAGGGTCAGGAAACCAAAGAGACTGGAGGCTCACTTCCCTATGCCTGTGTGGCTTAGGACTTAAGCTCGGACCATTCAGTTGTGCCCAGGCCTTTGCATTTGCAGGGGCAGGAACAGAGCAACAGTTTGGTCAGTGGGGAGATCCCGAGCCCCGAGACAGAAGGTGCAGCTACTTCAGTGTGGTGGACTCACCTTGAAGCTAGACATGGCCACCTGTGAGGATCAGTGCCAGCAGTGAATACCGTGTTGGCCTCAAATAGCATCTTGCTACTGTTCTGCTTTTTTGTTTTGTTTTATTTAGTTTTGTTTTGTTTTTGGCTTTGGGCTATGTGTCTTCCTAAGCTTATGGGCGAAGTACGGGAATGAGGCAACATCTAAAGCATCCTTCCTAATTCTGCCAAAGTTAGCTTCTGCCGATTGTTGATAAGAAAACTGAAAAAAATCGATTTGGCTAACTTACAAAGATGTTGTGAAATCTGTCTGGGTTACTTTAATTTAAAAACTTGGTAAAGCAGGATGTGTAGACATTATTTCTTGACTATTTGGGAAAGAATGTATCTTAATGTAAACAGAGGATGTGCTAAGACGCTTTCACAACAGTATCATGATTCCAAGTGCACACAGAGGCTCACACGCATCTTTAATTCCAGTTCCATGGGATCCGGTCACCTTGGGCACGAGGTACATATGTGCTATACAGACCTCCATGCAAACAAAATACTCATGCGCAGAAAATTAAACTAAGTTACAATTAAAGATAAGGAATGGGTACAGATTAGCAGGTCATTTATAAGTCTGCAGAATCAGAATAGAAAATAAATTTAACTATAAGGGTAGAGTTCTTTGTTTTACATCTGAGACCTAGGTCGGGGAACAGAAGGCCAACTGCTGCTGCTCCCTTAGCTGGGGGAGGAGCCCCTCGATCAATCAGTCCAATCCTGTTTGCTCTCCCTTCCTGCTTCTCTGAACCAAACCAGATTTTTGTTGGTAGGAAAGCCAAGGTTTTGAAGTTGCTAAAACATAAAGCTGTTGAGAAGTAGCGAGTGCTTTGCACAGAGATCGTTCATCTGTCTCAGGTCCGCTAGCTCCTTGTACTCAGGGCTTCCACATTCATGCAACCACCAAACCACTCACTGAAGACATTCGGGAAGTCTTTGGGTCTAGGCTGAACATGTGTACAGATGGGTCTCCTAACGTGTTTGTCCTTGAACAGAACAGCACATCTGTCTACACATTTATATCATCTTTGGTACCATGAGTAAACTACAGGTGATTTAAACATATGGAAGGTTGTGCATAGGTTATATACAAACACTATACTCATTTACATAAAGGACATACGCATTTGCAGGTTTGGGCTTTGGAGGCAAGGAACCTGAAGTCAATCAACCGTGGATCCTGAAGGAGGGGTGTACGAATTTCTGAAGTGCCTCTGAGACTATTTGAGTCTCAAGATCCAATAGAAGACATAGGAGGAGTGAAGCAAACTTATAATGAAAAGTAAAATATTCCGATTTAATCAGCTGCTCCCTTGGCCCCAGCCTGGCTTTGTATTCCCAGCTGACTATCTTGCCCTCATCTTAAATACCTCCTTTACTTCAGGAAATCCGTTCTTCGATGCTTGACCTTAGGCCGGAAATCTTTCAGGTTTCAGCAATCACTAAACTTAGGCTTGTTGTTTTGAAGAGACTTTTTGTGGGAATTTTCTAAGAAGTGAAAAAAATAAGAATGTATCCTAAGGAATATTTTGTTTGGACTTGGAAGTCAGAGCTAAAGAATTAAACCTAGATTTTTAAAAAAGTATTTATTAACTTATTTCGTCACCTTTAAGATAAAGACCATTTTCCTTAAAATGACATTTCCCTGCTAACTTAAGCAGATCTCTTTTAATGTTGAACTGCTATTCAAAACATCAGTAATAGAGTCTCTCTAGCCAAAAATAATATATTACTACTCTCAGAAAGATCATCCATGTAAAAGATGTTTAAGTAACTCTGTATTGCTAGCTGTCGGATTGAAAAAGTAAATTAAGATTTTTAATTTAAAAAAAGTTTCCAAAGAACTATTCCATCGCGTCAGTTAAGAAAGGTTAAAATTAAAAGTCACCAAAAAAAAAAAATCCAGTTTATTGATTTCCTTAGGTCACTTAAAAATAAACTTGGGCCTGTATTTTCTTAGCACACACACACAAAAAAATATTGAACACTACCCTTCAGGCATCTGACCATACTTCAAATACTGATCTTATCACTGCTGGCAAATCAAACATTGTTGGACTTTAAAAGGAAGAAAGGAAAAAGCCTGGAGCCACTGGGAACCATCAGAAGTCAGGCTATGGCTTTCAGTAAGGCCAGACCACACACACACACACACACACACACACACACACACACACACACACACTCACACTCACACACTCACACACACACACACACAGTCACACATACACATGCACATGAGCACACACATACACACTCACACATACACAAACACTCACACATGTGAGCACAAATATACACACCTGCACATACACAAGCATACACAGTCACACATACACATGCACATGAGCACACACACACACATGTGAGCACATACATACACACCTGAATATACACAAGCATATACAGTCACATATACACATGCACATGAGTACACATATAATACACATCCACACATCCACAAACACACACATACACAAACACACACGCACACACAGTCACACATACACATGCACATGAGCATACACATACACACCCACACATACACACACACATGTGAACACATACATACACACCTGCACATACACAAGCATACACAGTCACACATACACATGCACATGAGTACACATATACAAACACATACACACATACACACACACACACACACACACACACACACGACTGGGTAAGGACACTTGGCATCCATTTGACTTCTTTTTCACTAAGTAGGATTTAGAATGTGATACAGAAAGACCTTTATTCTGAAATTGACCGTCTACCCCATTTGACAACTTCCTGTACACTTGCAAACAAAAATTGGAATATTCTCATGTCTTGGCCATTTTTGCTTCATAAATCAATGCGATGAATCATAAAATTATTAAATCAAAGATCATTGGACACTGGCCAGGAGTTGGATGGGAATTTTCTCATGTGTTTCAAGTGCTGGTTGTGTCCTTTCTATTTTTGTAACAGACTGTGAGCTGTAAGTAGGAGTTGAAGGCTCCTCAAAAGCTCAAGGCACAGAATACAGAGGAGCTTATACTCACTAAACTTCACCAGTTTGCTCAGATGCCTCGATTTTTTTCTGAAAAGACTTTTAGAACCTTTCACTTTAGAACCTTTCACATCTGATCCTCCGAGGCCAGAGGGTTTCTTAGAATTGAATCAAGACATTTGCCAGCAAAATCTAGCAACGAAATGAGTGCTCTGGCCTGAAACACGTGTAAATATATCACACAGCAGTCAGACTTCTGAGGTAGAGGCTAGCAAGCTGACCGCAGGAAGGGTTAAAATGATTGTTTACTTCTTTGTAAAACATGCCACACTTAAATCTTACGACTTTCATTTAGACTGAAATTTACAAAGATTCTTAACACACCATTTCCCAAATTTGGTGTTTTATTGAAGATAAAGGGGATGGATGGTTATTGTCCCAGGTCCTTATTTCATAGCTCCTTTTGTATTACTAAGGAAAATATTTCGACGTGATAAGCAAGAAATCCACTGAAGACTACTGGGCTTTGACTGTGAGGAGGTTTGGGTGCAGGGAAGGGAGAAGAAAATGCTTTAAGGGGATGAAACCTGACCAACCGACACAAGGGGGCAGGAAGCGCTCGGGCTGGGGTTTCAATCTGGGTTAGCTGAAAGGAGGTTTATCTAAACTCTTCGCCCCCGGGTATTTATCAATTCTCTCAGCGTGAAAAAAAAAAAAAAACAAACTGTGCCTCTGACAACTGGGTTTAGCTCGTACTTCGTCTAAATACTGCGAAGTGAGCATAGCACGTCTGCGTGACAGCTTCCAGCTAGCGGTAACTTAGGACAGCCTGGGGCTACATTCTCTGCAACTTCTCTGGTGGCAGACTGGCGATTCTGAACAGACTGCATTTCTCACACACCCCAAAGGCTTCTTTTCACTTTAACTCTGTGAACTTTGTTTGCAAAGGAGGGGCTTGATAAAAACCCACCAATCCCCCGGACAGTGCCCGTTTCTTAAAATATGGGAAAATCAGGGAGGGCCGGGAGTTGGGGTGCGGGCTTATTGTGGTGATGGTGGTGAGGATTGCAAGCTGCTCTAGCTAGGTAGGGTCTGGCTTTTAATCCCGTCCCTTTGAAAATCTCCAGTGTCTTCCCAAACTGCCCTGGGTTCCTTTTCAAACTCAGACAACAAGGTGTTCGACTTTGTTCTCCACTTCTACTCGCGCTTTGGAAGTTTCGGCAAAAAGTGGCCATCCTGGGAGAGGTTTCAATGACCAGGGAAGGGGACTGAGATGCAGTAATCATTAGACACGAGAACATGAGTTCGTAGAGCCGCGCGGGCTGGTGGCTGAGCCGTGGGCTATTAGGCAAGTAGCTCCAGGCGCCCCTCCATTCCAACCAACCTGTTGCACCTCTCTCAGAGCAGCTCTGCGCAGTTTCCCCGCCTTGGAGCTGATTGACAGCAGTCACTGCCCAACCCTGGACTCAGGGCTTCCTCCAGCGATCAGCGATTGGCCCCCAGGGAGAATTGGAGCTGGGGTGCAAGGGGAGAGATTTCCCTCAAAGAGTAAGGTCCCGGGACCTGGGACTTAGGGACTCTTCTGCCTGCTACACGCCCTGGACGCGCTGGAAGTGGTCTAGTACCCTGGGTTCCAGCTCCATGGCGGGACCGCGCGGCGTACTTGGCCATCCTCCTGGTCCAGCCCTGCCACTGGGAGGGCCCCGCAGGCGCCGCGCAGAGTTCCCGGCCCTTCCCATTCGGCTCTGGAGGAGCCTGCAAAGACTGGCTTTGCATACTCGCCGAGTGAACTGTCGGAACTCTAAAGCCTGCAACCTGCATGCTACAAGGACCCCCGGGATGGCCACCCGCGGGCGCAGGACAGCCAAGTACTCCAGCTTCCAGTCGATACTCACACAGTCGCCCAGACTGCTGCTGTTGCTCCTGTCACTGGTAAGCCGCGTCTCCACACAGGATGCAGCCTCTGGCGCTGCATTTCTATCCCTGGGTCTCTCCGGGACTTCGGGGGTCCCTACCGAGGAAGCTATAGTGGTGGCGAACCGCGGGCTCCGTGTGCCCTTCGGTCGCGAAGTCTGGCTGGATCCGTTGCGTGACTTGGTGCTGCAGGTGCAGCCAGGAGACCGCTGCACAGTGGCCGTGCTAGACAACGACGCGCTGGCCCAGCGGCCGGGCCGCTTGAGTCCCAAGCGTTTTGCGTGCGACTACGGCCCGGGTGAGGTGCGTTACTCGCACCTGGGTGCTCGCAGCCCTTCCCGCGACCGCGTCCGGCTGCAGCTGCGCTACGATGCTCCGGGAGGGGCCATAGTCTTGCCATTGGCACTAGAGGTGGAAGTGGTTTTCACCCAGCTGGAGGTTGTGACTCGGAATTTACCTCTGGTCGTGGAAGAACTGCTAGGGACCAGTAATGCCCTGGATGCTCGGAGCTTAGAGTTCGCCTACCAGCCTGAGACCGAGGAGTGCCGCGTGGGCATCTTGTCAGGTTTGAGCGCTTTGCCTCGTTATGGAGAACTCCTGCACTACCCACAGGTCCCGGGAGGGACCGGAGAGAGAGGGTCCTCCGAGACCCCTTTGATGGACTGCAAAGCATTCCAGGAGCTGGGAGTGCGCTATCGTCACACAGCCCTGAGTCACTCACCTAACAGGGACTGGCTGCCTATGGTGGTGGAGCTACATTCAAGAGGGGCTCCAGTGGGCACCCCGGCTTTAAAACGTGAGCACTTCCAGGTGCTTGTGAGGATCCGGGGAGGTGCGGAGAACACTGCGCCCAAGCCCAGTTTCGTGGCCATGATGATGATGGAGGTAGACCAGTTTGTACTGACTGCTCTCACTCCAGACATGCTGGCAGCAGAGGATGCTGAATCCAACCCGGACCTTTTGATTTTCAACCTCACCTCTGCCTTCCAGCCTGGGCAAGGCTACTTGGTGAGCACTGATGACAGAAGCCTGCCTCTGTCCTCCTTTACACAGCGGGATTTGCGCCTGCTGAAGATTGCCTACCAGCCTCCCTCTGAAGACTCCGATCAGGAGCGCCTCTTTGAGCTAGAGCTGGAGGTAGTGGACCCTGAAGGAGCGGCCTCAGACCCTTTCGCCTTCATGGTGGTGGTGAAACCCATGAATACACTGGCTCCAGTGGTCACACGAAACACTGGCCTCATTCTCTATGAGGGTCAGTATCGGCCACTCACGGGTCCTGTAGGCAGTGGACCCCAGAACTTGGTCATCAGTGATGAAGATGACCTAGAAGCTGTGAGACTGGAGGTGGTGGCCGGGCTCCGGCATGGTCACCTTGTTATTCTGGGTTCTCCCAGTAGTGACCCTGCTCCCAAGACCTTCACAGTGGCTGAGCTGGCCGCTGGCCAGGTCGTCTACCAGCATGATGACAGAGACGGTTCACTGTGTGACAACTTGGTGCTGCGCATGTCAGATGGAGGAGGCAGGCACCAGGTCCAGTTCCTGTTCCCTATCACTCTGGTGCCTGTGGATGACCAGCCACCTGTCCTGAACGCCAACACTGGGTTGACAGTGGCAGAGGGTGACACCGTGCCAATCCCGCCCTTGACTCTGAGTGCAACTGATATGGACTCGGATGACTCTCAGCTGCTTTTTGTACTGGAGCCACCCTTCTCAAGCTCAGGGCGCCTGCTTCTCCGCCAAACTCATGCTCCCCAGGAAGAGCAGGGTCTGTGGCACAAACAAGGGTCCTTTTATGAGCGAACGGTGACAGAGTGGCGGCAACAGGATATAACGGAGGGGAAGCTCTTCTACAGGCACTTGGGGCCCCACAGCCCTGGGCCAGTGATGGACCAGTTCCTGTTTAGAGTCCAAGACAATCAAGACCCCCCTAATCAGTCTGGGATCCAGAGGTTTGTAATACGCATCCATCCCGTGGACCGTCTCCCTCCAGAACTGGGCAGTGGTTGTCCCCTTCGGATGGTGGTACAGGAATCCCAGCTCACACCACTGAGGAAAAGGTGGCTGCACTACACTGACCTAGACACAGACGACCGAGAGCTCCACTACACAGTGACCCAGCCCCCTACGGACACAGATGAGAACCACTCCCCGGCTCCGCTGGGGACTCTGGTCTTCACTGATAATCCCTCAGTTGTGGTGACCCATTTTACCCAAGCCCAGGTCAACCATCATAAAATTGCTTACAGGCCCCCAGGGCAGGAGCTAGGAGTAGCAGCCCGAGTGGCTCAGTTCCAGTTCCAAGTAGAGGATCGAGCTGGGAATGTGGCTCCAGGCACCTTCACCCTCTACCTGCAGCCTGTGGATAACCAGCCCCCCGAGATTGTCAACACGGGCTTCGCTGTTGAGGAGAAGGGCCACCACGTCCTTCGTGAGACTGAGCTGCATGTGAGTGACGTTGACACGGATGTGGCCCACATCTCGTTCACTCTCACACAGGCCCCCAAACATGGCCACTTGCAAATATCTGGACGGCCACTACATGTAGGAGGACAGTTCCGTTTAGAGGACATAAAGCAGGGCAGAATTTCCTATCTGAATAGCGGGGATGAATCTTTGACTGACAGCTGCTCCCTGGAGGTCAGCGACAGACACCATGTGGTGCCAATCACTCTCAGAGTGAACGTTCGGCCAGTGGACCGTGAAGGTGCTATGTCAGTCCTTCCTGCTGGTACTCTGGAGTCCTATCTAGATGTTTTAGAGAATGGGGCTACCGAAGTCACTGCCAACATCATTAAGGGGACCTATCGGGATACCGATGATTTGATGTTGACTTTCCTGTTGGAAGGTCCGCCCTTATATGGGGAGATCCTGGTCCATGGAGCTCCAGCCGAGCAGTTCACCCAGAGAGACATCCTGGAGGGCTCTGTTGTCTATGCTCATACCAGTGGTGAGATTGGCCTGTTGCCCAAAGCAGACTCTTTTAACCTGAGTCTGTCAGCTATGTCTCAAGAATGGAGAATTGGTAGCAGTGTTATCCAAGGCGTTACTGTGTGGGTGACCATCCTCCCCGTGGACAGCCAAGCCCCTGAAATTTCTGTTGGTGAGCAGTTTGTGGTGCTGGAAGGTGACAAGAGTTTGATAAGCCTGACCCACCTAAGTGCTGAGGACTCGGACTCCCTCATGGATGACCTCTTGTGCACAATAGTCATTCAGCCAACCTCAGGCTATGTAGAGAACATTTCTCCAGCACCAGGCTCAGAAAAATCAAGGGCTGGGATTGCCATAAGTGCCTTCACGCTGAAGGATCTCAGGCAAGGACACATTAACTACGTCCAGAGCGTCCACAGAGGGGTGGAGCCTGTGGAAGACCGCTTTATATTCCGTTGTTCTGACGGCATTAACTTTTCTGAGAGACAGATTTTCCCCATTGTAATCATTCCTACCAACGATGAGCAGCCAGAAATGTTCATGAGGGAATTCATGGTGATGGAAGGCATGAGTCTGGTGGTCGACACGCCCATCCTCAACGCTGCCGATGCCGACATTCCCCGGGATGATTTAACGTTCACCATTACCCGGTTTCCGACTCATGGTCATATCATGAACCAGCTGATCAATGGTACAGTGTTGGTTGAAAGCTTCACCTTGGACCAGATTATAGAGAGTTCCAGCATTATTTATGAGCATGATGACTCTGAGACACAAGAGGATAGTTTTGTGATTAAGCTGACAGATGGCAAGCACTCTGTGGAGAAGATGGCCCTCATCGTGGTCATCCCTGTTGATGACGAGACGCCCAGAATGGCCATCAATAACGGGCTAGAAATAGAAATTGGGGAAACCAAAGTTATCAACAACAAAGTCCTAGCGGCAACCGATTTAGACTCTGATGACAAATCACTGGTTTATATTATTCGGTATGGACCAGGACATGGCTTGTTACAGAGACGGAAGCCTCTAGGTGTCTTTGAAAATATCACGCTAGGCATGAACTTTACCCAGGATGAAGTGGACAGGAACTTAATTCAATATGTCCACTTTGGGCAAGAGGGCATTCGAGACCTAATTAAATTCGATGTGACAGATGGGACGAATGCTCTCATAGACCGCTACTTCTACGTGTCTATTGGAAGTGTTGACATTGTCTTCCCTGATGTGGTAAGTAAGGGCGTGTCCTTGAAAGAAGGTGGCAAGGTCACTCTGACAACCGACCTGCTAAGCACAAGCGACCTGAACAGTCCTGATGAGAACTTAGTTTTCACCATTACCAGGGCTCCCATGAGAGGTCACCTGGAGTGCACGGACCGAAGAGGATTGTCCATCACTTCTTTCACTCAGCTCCAGCTGGCTGGCAACAAAATCTACTACATACACACAGCTGAGGATGAGGTCAAAATGGACAGTTTCGAGTTTCAAGTCACCGACGGCCGGAACCCTGTCTTCCGAACTTTCCGGATCTCAATCAGCGACGTAGACAACAAAAAGCCAGTGGTCACCATCCACAACTTGGTGGTCAGTGAAAGTGAAAGTAAGCTTATCACCCCCTTTGAACTCACTGTGGAAGACAGAGATACCCCCGACAGGCTCCTAAAATTCATCGTCACCCAGGTCCCTGTTCATGGTCACCTCCTCTTCAACAACACCAGATCTGTCATGGTTTTCACCAAGCAAGACTTGAATGAAAACTTAATCAGCTACAAACACGATGGCACAGAATCCACGGAAGACAGCTTCTCCTTCACGGTGACTGACGGCACCCACTCGGACTTCTATGTTTTTCCTGATACAGTGTTTGAGACTAGGAGACCTCAAGTGATGAAAATCCGGGTGTTACCTGTTGACAACCGTGTCCCCCAAATTGTAGTGAACAAAGGAGCTTCTACACTTCGGACTCTGCCCACTGGCCATTTGGGGTTCATGATCACAAGCAAAATATTGAAAGTGCAGGACAGAGACAGCCTGCATTTTTCTCTCAGGTTCATTGTGACAGAAGCCCCCCAACATGGCTACCTTCTCAACCTGGGCCAAGGAAACCACAGTGTCACGCAGTTTACCCAAGGTATGTTCGACTTCTCCTCCTCACAGCCAAAGCCCTGATAGGCTCCATTTCTTGAGAATGAGCGAGTCCCTAAGCCCTAGAAGGGAGCATCGGGATTGAGCTAAGGAGACAGGGAAGAGAGGAGAGGGAGAGAGGAAGAGGGGAGGAGAGCATACAGGTAGCCACTGTCCTGGGAAACACCACCATGTCACTGCCTGTTCTAAGCGCCTTTGTCAGAGGGAATAGGAAGTTACTGTTACTGCAGCAAGATGAGGCAAGGTGTGAATTTGGTCGTTTGTCACAGAGGCTGACTTTCTATTGCTGCTTCATGTCACCAAGGCTCCTGCCATCCTCCATTTGGTACACTGCACCTCGTTCTTGGAACATTTCAGTGCCTTAAAAAGAGATTTGCGGTATACATCACCTGGTTGTCCTTTATCAATATACACTCAAACACATTACCTCTAAATTCTAAATTACCTTTTTATTTTTAAAGACCGGGTTGATACTTGCTGCGACTACTGGGAATTTTGTAACTAACAGACAATATTCATTTATATTTATTTGAGACTTTAAAAATATTTCCTACTGGTTCATGACTCAGTCAGACAGCTGTCCAAAGACACAAGAGATAAATAAACCTGTGGAGAGTTATTAGAGTTATATCTCACGTAACAGGGCACAGCACAAGGGTGTACTCAAATGGCGAGCACACAATTAATGATGTGCAAGGAAACTATGTATCCATTCATTGGCTAGCTTGTCATCCATCTCATTAAGCTAAGAAAATATGAAAAGATGATTGATCGTCGAAGGGGGGAATTATTTCATTATTCTATTGACTTTATTATTGCTTACTATTAGTTATTATTTTTCCTTAATTTTATATCTGCTATTATGTTATTTTGTTTTTATTATTGTATACCAATAACTATATAACAACTATTTTTTTGATTCATTGTTTCTAATTCGGTTTTTCTTCAGAGCCTTTTCTGCACCGTCCTAAGCAAAGTGTCAGACATCCCTTGCCCTAAGCACTTGAGCCCCTTGGTTCCTGAGGCCCTTGGGGCAGCAGGCTCTGAGGAGGTCAGGAACCTAGGGGCCTGTGACCTCTGCTGGGCAGCTCAGAGAGGAAAGGGAGAAGCCTTTCTGCAGCTAGTTGGGAAGTTAGGGCTCTGTTCTCAGACCCTGCTACTTTCATTACAAAGGGATTTGTGTTGCTTTCAGGAAAATCTCAGCATCAGAATGGAAACTGGATCTCCTGTGTGGGCTCTGGGGTGGAAGTGGAGTGTAACCCCAGGACATCCCAGCGGGGGTGTTCTTTTCTTGCTACAATGTTCTGCTCTTAGACAACAAACACTTTAATAGACTCCGTTGTTGTGTTGGCTGATCTACTTCTCTGTTTGATGCTGGCAAACAGCTTCACACTCCAGCCTCTGATTCTTGGCTGAGAGCCTGCATATATCTCGGGCCTGCAGGGACAGGAAAACCCCAGAGCGAGTGGAGTTTTTTGTAGACGCTTCTAGCAGAGACTGGCTTGTTCTCCTGGAGAAGACCAGAGAACTTAGAGGGTAGAAATCCTTCCATCTCATCCCTCCTTTGACCCCCAGAGTATTTTTACAGGGATTTTGTTGTTGTTGTTGTTGTTGTTGTAAAAAAAAAAATAGAAGATACGCGAATGAATTCTTTTAAATTCTACAAGTAAAATTCAATAGTTCCAAAAGACCACCATATTTTTCCTTATATATTGAATCCTTAAAGTATGCTATTTTTATTGTAGGCATTTTGTTTGTTTGCACAATTACCACAAATAAGTTTTATTATCCTTATAATTGTAGTTATGTTTTGTGGTTTAAAAAAACAATTTAAAAAATTATATTTTAAAGGAACTTACCATATTTTAACACAAATTCAGACTTTAAGGAGGAATGCTTGCTACTCAGTCGCACAGCACTCCTTTGAACAAGTTGAGGCTAGAGTCTGGTTCCTAGCAGTTATTTATGGAGATTAGATAAGTCGGTAAAGATGGCTGCTTCACAGCTGGCTAGCCTCCTGGAGGGGAAAGGAGGACATTGGGCAGGGCACTGCGCATGTGCAGTCTGGGGACTGCGCATGTGCAGTCTGTTTTTTATTTTGCTTTATCAGGAAGGCATAAGAGAAACTGTTTTGATGTAGTTAAACATTTTTAACAAAAGTTGCTACAGAGTCTACTCCTAAATTGATTCACTAAATGGCCCTTGGGAGACATTTTTGTTTCGAAGACTTACGAAACCTCATTGTCAGGAGAGGTTCACAAGCAGAACTAGTCAGATTAGAGAATTTATTTGCTTCAAACTCTGCCCTTTGTCCATGTGTCTCCACTTACACCATCACCCCCTGTTCCCAGGTTTGAGGCCTTGTCTCAACAATATAAACTTTCTTTTTTCTCTACAATGAGTACATAATGGGGCTGGTGAGGTGGCTCAGCAGGTAAGAGCGTCTGATGCTCTGGCAAAGGACCCAGGTTCAGTTCCAGCACTCACGCGGCAGTTTATAACCACCTGGAACTCCAGCTTCAGGGGATCTGATGCCCTCTTCTGGCCTCTTTAGGTATCAGGCAAGCTTGCAGCGTTCTTAGGCACATGGGGACAAAGCACTCCTATACTTAAACTAAAAACAAATAAATAATAAACACATACCAATATTTTTGTTGAATACTTGGGTAAGCAAATTATTTGTGTTTATATTTGTCAAGCAAAAATCCAGGAAGCCACAAGTCTCCCCGACCCTGTTTGCACCGACTTTGTTTACTAGGGATATTTGCTTAATATAGGAACTAGAGCGATCATAAGAAACTCTAATTCCTAGATTACTGTTAGAACATTTCAGCTACTGTACCCCCTTTTACTTAAGGAAGGTAGCGTTTATGAACATTTACAGTGTTTCTGTTTTCAGAGGTGCATGTAGCATAACAACGTGGTCATCAGGAGTCTGCTTTTGAAATCACGAATTCATGTTAACAGAGTTATAGGGAAAGTGAAGAGTTTTGAAGCGCTATTTATTTCAATGAAATCCTCTCTTACCGTGTTTTTGTTTTTTTAAAGAAGACATTAGCACATGTTATATAAGAGAAGTTTATTTTATTTTATATAGTTTGATTTTATTTTTATTGTACGGATGTTTTATCTGCATGTATGTCTGTTTGCCACGTGTGCCCGACCCCTATGGAGACCAGAAGGGGTCATCAGCTCCTCTGGAATAGGGGTTACCTGGAGGCTGTGAGCCACTGTGCGGGTGCTGGGAATGCAGCCTGGGTTCTCTTTAGGAGCAGCCAGTGCTCTTTAACTGCTGAGCCATCCCTCCAGCCTCTGAGCTTTATTTTTAATTAATTAAAATTTTTTGTTTAGATGTATTTTATGTGTATGTGCTATGCCTGCATGTATGGCACCCACATGCATGCAGTACCCAAGGAGACCAGAAGAGAGCGTTAGATCATCTGTTACTGAGAGTTAAGATGGCTGTGGGTGTGGGGAACTGAACCACGGTCCTCAGCAAGAACAGCCAGTGCTCTTAGCCAAAGCCATCTCTACACCCACTTCTTAGCACCACTACCACCATCACCACCACCACCACCATCACCACCACCACCACCATCACCACCACCACCTCCACCACCACCATCACCACCACCACCACCACCACCACCACCACCACCTCCACCACCACCTCCACCACCATCACCACCACCACCACCATCACCACCACCTCCACCACCACCTCCACCACCATTACCACCTCCACCACCATCACCACCACCATCACCACCACCATCATCATTGTCTCCAAGCAGTGCCTTTAGAGTTTCAAACAAAATTTAAGAGCAGGTGAGAAGATTAGAAAAGAGTTTGTCATGGCTGGTACAATACCGATGTGTAAAAAGCAGAGTTCTGGTCATTCGTTATTGATAAACAATAGATCATAAGTTGAGATTTTAGATTAGAATTAACAGGCCAAGCAAGAGCTGTGTAGGGACCGTACAGGGGCTTTGTGGAGGCAGTGCATGGGGCTATGCAGGGGGCTGTGCAGGGGTGGTGCCTCCTGACTTTTAGAGACTCACTCCAGGTTCAAGTAGAGATGCTGGTGAGTGGATGAGAATACTTCAGGGGTGCAATGCATGTGGACTTGGTCTATGAACTAAAAAGCAGGTTTCCCAATCGCCAGGAATGTCTAAAAGTGTATCCTCTTTCAGAGCTGTGAGGCAGGATGAAGTTCACATCACAGCTCCTAAGATTCAGAAGTCTAAATGCCAACTCTAATCGCTCTGCTTATCGAGATGATGTTCTCATGTCCTTTTTGTTTATAACCCCTGTGAACTACTCCATAGCACAAACCTAATAGAGCCTTCAGAAATTAGAAAAACCATCAACACGAAGGAGACACATAAATATCGTACTCCTTGATGACAGTGTTCTTAGCTACATTCTACGCTTGTGAATCCTTAAAAACTCACTGACTGACCCAGATCAAAGACAGATCTATTTTAAGTATCACAGGACAGAGTGGTATTTGTTTCATTAAATTGTATGTGCGGCAGCATTAAAGAGAGGAGCTGATAAAATGTAGGCGTTTTAAAATTTGAGTATAGGTAACGTTAATAGACCTATGCACATGAGTCTGGTGGACTTGGAAGCAGTGAAAGGCAGGGTGCCATTAGTTGCTAAAGCCTCTACCATGCACTAGGTTTAAAAGCAGTCGACTGCATTGCAACAGTTAAGAAAAAAGCACTACCAGGGCAAAGAAAACATCTGCACTTTGCTTTGGCTTCCTGCAAAACTCACTCTGCAAGGGAGGCGAAGCATGTGATTTCGAGAGGTCCAGGAAATCTGCCCTGCCTCAAAATATCTTCCTCTCCACCTGTCATGGAGCCTGACATACCGTATTTAATAGCCACTCCTTTGGTAGGAAGGGGGCATCACCTTGCTATTATTATAATCTGAGTCTGGCCCTCTATCTGTGCGCAGGATCAGATTTCTATGGGACAGCTGATAGTAAGGGGTGTACAGATACAGAACAAAGCATCATGTCTCCCTCCCGAAAGGAGGTCTAAACATGGTTTTTGGAAACACAATAGCCAATAGGATTTATTGTAAATACAAGCCATCAGGTTTGCTACAGTAATTAATCACTTTGCCCTTTGGTTGTGTTTTAGCTGACATTGACGACATGAAAATATGCTATGTCTTGAGAGAGAGAGCAAATGCCACGAGTGATGTGTTCCATTTCATAGTGGAAGATGATGGTAAGTTTCCCACTCTCGGGGTGGCCTTTTTTATCCATTGATTTATTTCGGTTGCTCTTTGCCAACATTGCTACAAGGAATCTTCCTCAGGTGTTACATTGTGTTCATGTGATTTTTGTGAAGAGTGGATTCTGTGTCTGATTAAAAAAGATCTAGTCATTTCAATCTGATAGAATCCCACTCTTTAATGATTATAGGTAAATGTTTTATCATTTCTGTTTTGTGACTTATGTGTGAGAGAGAGAAGGGTGGGGTATGAACAGGCTTCCTCTGCTCAGTTCAGATTTCTGCTGGAATGCAGTCCTGCTCCCATCCCAGCCTGTGCCTGTCCTGGAAACATGTAGCTGCTTCTGGATTGAATATAAAGATTTTATTTTCGTCATGTGTCCTCATGGAAAGTTCCAGAATCTCACCATGTATTTGTTGTACAATCAAGACACAGAGTTCCAAGAAAGAAAGCGAGATGCTAGATAGAGCTCACTTAGATCTGAATCTGTTTCCTTATGACAACTTTTAAAATAGGACATACTGTTTGGTCATCTACATCCTTCCCATTCTCCATATCCACAGTGCATTAAATGCCCTTGTTTAAAATATTGCTGGATTCAACATGGCCAGGTGTAAGTGATGTCTATTCCATGCATGGCAGAGAAGCAAAAGGAGTTGACCAATCATGTCACGGTTACCTGATTCTGCCTCAGATCCTGGGCTTAATATAGCTAACATCTGTGTTTGAAAGGAACCAAACCATAGTTTAGCAACTGACATACCGGCAAAGGAATCTCAGTAAGGAACAAAGTCCTAAGAAAGAAGCCAACCGATAAACTAAAAACATTGTACTTACTGACTCCTGCTGCTCCAGTGAAAAATTCTGCCAAAGGAAACTGCAAAATCATACATGCAGTGATCAAATGTCAATTTCAGGCAAAAAAAAAGTTCATCATCAGAATGAGCAAACAAGACTCATTAACAAAAAAAGGTTCCTTCTTAAAATTACAAAAAACATTAAATACATTCATGGTTTGCAGCTAGAGAGAAGACTCAGCAGGTAAGAGCACTACCTGCCCTTGCAGGGACCCAGGTTGGGTTCCCAGCACCTACATAATAGCTCACAGCCACGTGTAACTCCAGTTCCAGGAGATCCAATGCCCGCCTTCTTCTGACCTTGAGCACTGCACACTTGGGGCATGCATGCATAAATACATACATACATACATACATACATACATACATACATGCAAGCAAAGCACTCATGCACACAAAATAAAAATAAATTCTTTAAAAAAAAGCACAGCCTTTACTTTTTACGATTTATTTATTTTATGTCTGTGAGAACACTGTTGTTCTCTTCAGACACACCAGAAGAGGACATCGGATCCCATTACAGATGGTTGTGGACCACCATGTGGTTGCTGGGAATTGAACTCAGGACCTCTGGAAGAGCAGTCAGTGCTCTTAACCACTGAGCCATCTCTCTAGCCCTGGCCTTTACATTTAAATATGTCTCCACACAATTATGTACACAGCCATATTATTCTACTAGTCCATACATCTTCAGCTAGGTGGGACAGAAGCATCATGTTAAAACTCAGGTCCATATTCAAACTTTGGAGAGCATTGTAATGTCTACCATATCTCAAGTAGGGATGCCTGGCTGAAGAGGTAAGGCTTCTGTATTGGCTGCTGGAGATGTGAATCCTTATGCTTATGGAAGCGGGAATGAAATCATTCCGGGGGGTTCCTTTTGAGCTTCAGTTTCATATGGGCAGAATACTCTAGAGAGATCCTTCTGTGTTGTCCCAGCCACAAACATAGCCTGTTATTGAGCAGAATGTACATGAACCTCCCTGATATAAGAATAGTTCCTTTTGACACTGTAAGCAGGAATCTTAAAAAAATTAAAATAAAATAAAAAAGCCCTATGTGTATCGTAGAATTGACTCCACCAGACATTTTAATGGGGGGAGGGTGTATTACCTTGCAAATAGTCTAACACTTGGATGAGGTAACACACAAGGGACAGTAATGTTTTTATGTCTCAATGGGACATAAAAAGTATTAGCTATAGAGACCCTTTGCTTTATGTAGAGAGGGTGGCGTACATTGTTGGGTCTTCTGCAATGTTCCAGTATCTCACATCTGAGGCAGCTATCAGACAGCACTGCCTGGGGCACTGCCTGAGGGTATGAACTTTCAAGGTTCAAGTCTCCTTCCAACCCACTGAAGTCACCTCCTTCAAACCCACCTGCCTATTTTCAGGGTGATGGCCAGCTGAGGAAAGTCTCTGGTCAAACATACTCCTCCGGGCTTTAAAAATACAATAGAATTTCATGTCCAGGATCAGGAAGGGGAGAAGAAATGGTTTGAAAGCAGAAGCCTTAAACCTCTTGCTTCAGATTTAACTGCGTGCGGTTGGGACCAGGCTGATCACAGGATTCTCTTGTTACGACAACTTGGTCACGAGTGGGTGACCATTCCCCATTCAAGGAATGGTTGCTTGCATTTGAGATTTGGAGTACTTTGATGTTAATTACCAAGTGATGGGAGGAAAGATTAGTTAGAAATGGATAGTGGTGGGTTTTACCTTATGAGACCCCTACTGTGTTAGAGCTTGACCCAATAACCCAGTTCAGAGTTCTTTACATTTCTTAAAGAAACACTGTCAGAAAAAAAAATAAGATGAGCAGTTTTCAGAATATTATATAAACAAGTCCACAAACTAAAACTTAAGAAGCAATGAACGTTTGCTCCATGATATGCTGTAGAACACACATGGAGTCCTTGGGTCTCAGAGATCTCCCAACTAGCCACATCCCTCTGAGTTTAGTACAATAGCAACAGCAAAAATATCATCCCTGTTTGGTAAGTAAGGGAACTGAGTCATGGAAACGGGTAACTCACCTCTTCACGTTGCTCAAGTAGATGAATGGAGGAGGAACTGAATCTCAAGCTCTTACCCCAGACGGTGAGAACCCATGGCGTCCCCACTGCTCCTAGTAGGTAGAAGTGAGCAGAGACTCCCGGCCTCTGTGCTAGTAGTAAGTGGAGTCGGAACACTGTCTGCCTGTGGAAGATATGGAAAGCACAGGGTCTTCTAGATTGTTAGTTTTTATTCCAAAATATTTCAGATGCCCTATGGTGCTCAACTGTGTAGTCCTTTCCCGTTGCCATGGTTTGATTCTTGATACTGCAAGGTCCTCTACATAAAAGTGGTCTGGGGACCTTCGTAAATTTCCCTCCAAAGAACTACTCTAGCTCTTCAGGTATGCCCCACCCTCACCCCTAAGGACTTAACCTCCCCCTCCCCCCCAGTGCTAGCTCGAATGCCATTTCCTCTCCAGAGGAAAATGTTCCTGCACCTCAGTGAGGCAGCTAGCCATGCTCTTGGCACTCAAATCCCTAACCTTACTTACAGCAGTGATGTCCGACTGGGACAAGTAGCTCAGGATGTAGGTTAAGACTTCATCACTCCAGAAGGAATGCTTTTGCCTCAAGACAGCCTTTTTTTGCCTCAGGACCTGCTCAGACCAGAACATGTGGTACATAGAGAACAGATGTTAAAATGGATGAAGCCACAGGTGAAGGAACAGCCCTTCATTTTTATGCAAGAATCGATTAAGCAGTACCCCAAGAGAAGCTTCTGTAGCCCATGGAACCTTGGCATTCCGTGAGAACGTTCTCCTATCCTAGTTTTAATTTAGATCCCCACGGCACCAACATGGATTCCTGGCTAAGCCTCCACATTTATAAGCGCAGGGAACCAACTGCTGTGAAGAGTGACTTCAGATGGGGTGTATTTAAGATAGGAAGAACATAGATAGTTTAGAGAGTTCCTGTTACTATCCTTAAAGAGTTATTTTAAAGGGGGAAAAAAGGTATTTTAGAATATTGTGTAAACAACTTAAAATGTAAGGAGAAATAAGCATTTTCTGCATTACTGAAAATTTAAAGTCAGAGCATAATTTTGAGCAAGTTCTTTTCTGGTTTTGTCACCCCAATTTTTATTTTGAGGGGATACGAGACAGTGGCCAAAGAAATAGAACGTTGTCTTCATATAAAGCATGCACACGACTGATCAGCATGGTGTTGGGTTTGTTGTTGTTATTGTTATTTTTTATTTTTTCGTTATTCTTTGTTTTAAGTCTCAAGATCTCAGGCTCTGATCCAAGATGGTTGTGGGAAAGACTGGGGAACTCTGGGGAAGGGTCAGAATCATGGCCTCCTACATGCTTTGCAAAGGTTCCACCACTGAATGGCATCTCGCTAGGATCTTTTTTGATGAGCCTGAGACTAGCTTACATGGTTCCGTGGCTTGAGCCGTGTAAGAGGAGTATTCTTTACGAAACTGGTTTGGCTTTGTTACTTCCTCCTCCAACTTCTCTGATGTCCGGGGCATGCGGTGCAGCTCGGCTCCACCCGCCATTCCTGGCGTTGGAACTGGACAGCAGACATATTAATCTGTGTTGGCTTCTACAGTGCGCCTGGTCCACAGCCAGATCATTTTCTGTTGTTGCTGCTGCTGTCTTTGAATATGCTTTCTGGTGGCCGAATTCTCAACCGCCCAGATCTTTAATTCATGAGCCACGGAAAGATATAAATAGCACCTTGAGATAGGAGAGGAAGTCACACGGTCATTTCTGTCTACAAGACGTCAGTTAAGGTCAAGGCTTTCAAGTTGTCATTCAACATCTGACGAATTAAATACTCAGATACCAAGGGGTCATGGGAACCTCGTCACTCTGGACACGCGAGCAAGAGTTTTGACTTGAAGCTGGCTGTCACATAAGGCTGGAGGCAAAGTAATTAACGATGATTAGCTTGAATTTAAAGTAATGACTGACAAATGCAAATAGGTACAAAGTGTAGAGGGGAAATAGGGATTATGAGTAGACGCCTGAAAAGATCAGCCCGCCATTGAACTGAGAGGAAAAGAAAGCGTGGTGGACAGTAAAGCCAGTCGCTAACGGCAGGAGAAGCAAAGGAGGGGTGGGAGAGCCAGAGCCTTAGCCACAGGACTGAAGCAATGCCAGACACTGATAAAAAAAAATGCTTTAAACGTGGACACAACACACGCTCCGCTGGAGGACAGATCTTTGGGAGGGCATGGGCTACTGTGGCTAATGTTTGTAGGCCCTTCTTTATTCGTTGGGCACCTCAGAATAGTCCAAGTCATCAGATGTCTCTCTCTGCTGTGCGCTGCTCGAGGCTTGGCTCTAAAAGCATCCCCGCTCAGCAGCCGTGAAAGAAGTCACTCTTCTTGTACAGAAGTGCAATTCAAATTTTATCAGCCATTTTTACATTCATCCCCAAAGTCCATGCCATATTAATATACACTTGGCTTTATTACTGATAACATTTTAGTTAAATCAGGGAACCTTTGGCGGAGATTGAATCCCTGTAGAGACTTAACATGAATCCATAGTTACACCCAAAAGAAATAATATTGCCCTTTAAACGCTAAGTAAATCTTTGTTTCACAGGTCATCAAGATACCATAATGTCAAACCAAGTCTTTATCTGTAGTACATGTTCTTGTTTTTTAAAGATTTATTTATTTATTTATTTTATGTATATGAGTACACTGTAGCTAGCGTCTTCAGACACACCAGATCCCATTACAGATGGCTGTGAGCCACCATGTGGTTGCTGGGAATTGAACTCAAGATCTCTGGAAGAGCAGTCAGTGCTCTTAACCACTGAGCCATCTTTCCAGCCCTTGTACATGTTCTAAAGCTCAGTGCTGCCTTGTACATTTGTCCTGTGTGGCTGAGACAAAAGGGAGGCCGCTTTTCCATTGTCAGGTTCACGTCTGTAATTAGTATTACTCTGTATTCTGTAGAGCCAAAGAAATGTAACCAAGAAATTAAGTGTGGTACGGGAGAAACGCCCCAGTGTCTGTGGGCAAACTTGTTTACGATAAAGAGAGTGTTCATTCATTCATTTATTTATTTATTGAGTTAGTCAACAAATGCTTTTGCCATTCCCAGGATGTTTCGGGTGTTTACTGGGTGTTGGAAAACAACGATAAATATGGAAATATAGTATAAATATATACATATAAACACGTATGTTGACAGTCTTTGACCTCAGATCTATCCCAAGGGTAAAGCAATAGACAGAACATTCGGGAGTTTATGAGGTAGAAATGCAACTCAGAGAAGGTTTCTTTGCAAGGAGATGCTTACACTTAGGCTTCAGATGAAGTGAAGCTACTGAAGGAAGAAGAGGGAGAAAGAGAAGCCTGGGTAGAAGTCTGGAGTCTGGTGTTTCGGTCAGCAGAAAATTGTCAGCATGCCTGAGCTCAAAGACAAGCCATGGCGGGTGGGGAGATAAGAGGGGAGGGGGGAGAAGAAAGAGGGGAAGAGAGGGAGAGAGGAGAGAGAGGGAGAGAGGCAGAGAGGGAGGGAGAGAGGGAGGTGGAGAGGGAAGAGAGGGAGGAGGGGAGAGGGAGGAGCTATTTCTCTGTCAAGCCGGACCACAGACCACGGTGCACAGCCTGTGTGTTCAGCGTGTTAGGTATGCTCACTTTAACACAAGGGAGTAAGTAGTATGTTCCAATTTGCACTTTGAAGGCAGGTCTCCGAGCTGCAGAGAATTGATACAAGAGCAGTAGTGAGCCTGGTAGGCTGAGGCAGTAAGACTCATGTGGCCTGCAGTTGAGAGGGCCAGGCATGCTGGTGTACACCTTTAATTCTAGCAGTTGGGAAACGGGGGCAAATGCATCTCTGGGTTTGAGGTCAGCTTGATCTACACAGTGAGTTCTGGGATAGCCAGGGCTACAGAGTAAGATCCTATCTCAGAACAAGACAGAGAAGACAGCTTTTCCACAGTTTTGAGTCTAAGTGCACAGCCTCTTAGTGGGTCCTTGTGGAGAAGGAAGGAGTTGAGATGTGAGCAGAATTCAGGCTTCATAGCCCATGGAGAATGGCAGTGCAGGGAGAGACTGGAGGCCCTGATACAGAGATGGGATGAAGGCCAGGTGATCCCACTTACTATGCGGAGTCTCTTTAAGTGTGGGTTCAGGGAGGCTAGCCTTTCATCCTGCTCCTTTGCTCTGTCTCGCCTCCGTCTCTTCGAAGTGGGAGTTGTAACCAATGCTGCCCGGGAACCTCTGCATCTCTGGAGACCTGACTCTGAGCCAAGCATCCCAGCTTGGCTGGTCTCAGTTGCAGTTGTAAAGTGGGGGTTAGAATAGTGAGCAGCTAGCGAGGCTCTTTTGAAGACGGCGGCAGAGCAGAATGAGCTGAAAGTTTGCCGTTTGTTTGTTTGAGTTCCGGGGAGAGACTGTACAGGGAGATGCTACTGTGTAGCTGTGGTCCCTTCTCAGAGGCCTTGGGGGCTTCTGCCTTCTTTCTCTCTTCCCCACTACCTTCTCCCCTTTCTCGGTAGCTATGCTTTTGTTTGTTGAAGGAGGACTTATGTACCCCACACTCACTTAAACTCCTGGTCCGGCTGCCTCAGTCTCTGGAGCATGTGGCCACCCAGAATGGCTCCTGTTCTTAAGTTCCTATATGAGCCTCTTTGCTTCTGGATTTTCCTTGTTTCCTTCTCTTTTTTTCTTCCCTTCTGCCTTTCCCATGGCAACCGTCAGTACAGTTTGACTGACAGGTTTTGACTGACAGGTGGGGAATCTACAGACATGGCGATTAGAAAGGCACTGAATTTCTCTTCAATGCGTACTGAAAGTTAACGCTTTAAAAGCACTCTGCAGGTTGTCAGTGGCTTAACTAAGACTGTGGTGAGGAATTTCCCCCGTTTGAGTAACAGATACATGAAATTCCCATCTCCTGAGCTCAGGTTGCATGGTTTCTCCTTTCCTGCACATGGGAATATACATTTTATAGGACTGAAGGTTAAAGAAGGAAACTTGACTTTGCTAAAACTGGAACTCCTAAAGCAGCTGTATTTTGCAAATATCCAGTAATAGGAAATTTATAGGGAAATTTCTGGAACCAAGGCTGAAAACGCTGAGAACATTCTGTATTTATTCAGGTGTTCAGACCACCTAAATGAGCTTCATGTGTATACATACATGTGTATTCACATATAAATCATGTAAATGTGCTACATATATATACATACATGTGTATTCACATATAAATCACCTAAATGAGCTTCATGTGTATACATACATGTGTATTCACATATAAATCACGTAAATGTGCTACATGTATATACATACATGTGTATTCACATATAAATCACCTAAATGAGCTTCATGTACATACATACATATGTATTCACATATAAATCACCTGAATTGCTACATGTATGTAGATACACATGTAAATACACACATATAAACCACCTATTTGTTCTGCACATATATATATATTCCTATGTATATACACACACACATTAGCTAATTGTGCTTCTTCTATATACACACATATTAACACACGTACAAACCACCTCATTGTGCCTTGTGTACATATATACATACACACAAAAATTACCTGGTTGTGCTTCATGTATACATACTGTGTATACACAAACACACACATAGAGAGAGGCCAGTGTGGTCACTGTAGTGACAGACATTAGTGAATATTATAAAGAAAAAGCCACTTGAACCAATGTACCATTGAGGATATTAATAAGCATAAACAGTGAGAAGGACATAGCCTGTGACATTTTCTTCTAAGGTTATTGAAAAGTGAGTGCCCTGTGTGTTTGGATGTCCTTAGCGCATTCCTTCAAAGTCCAAATGTTGCCTCTGGAATGACTTATAATATTTTAATTAACACTGAAATCTTTATTTTCTTGAGAGATTAGAAGAAAACTTCCTAGCATTTAAACTCTTGTAATCCTGAGGGTTTGTAAGTAAAGGCTAGTTACTAACTGAATTCTACTTATGACTACATTGATAAAGTTTTCACCTTCTAAGTGAGAAGGCCATGTGTCTCTGAAATCCCAGTGAGGTCAAAGGGACATACTTAATCCTCATTGCACATCAGGAAAAATAAGATTTACTGAGCTTGAACTTGGTGAAAATAGGACGAATATGTAAGACAAGTGCATCTGAGGAAAGCATCCTTGCTTTTGTCTTTGCACACTTGCAGACTGGTTTCTTGTTGTCGCTGTGTTTGTTGTTGTTGTTGTTGTTGTTGTTGTTGTTGTTGTTGGAGACAGGGTTTGGTGTGTGCAGCTATCTCAGTAGACCAGGCTGACTTTGACTCTTCCTGTGAGCTGGGATTAAAGGTGTACACTACCATGGCCTGACCTTGACTGATTTCTCAAAGTTTATTTCCTTAGGGATAAAATATTTATGTAGAGAAGAAAAAAATCTTCATCATTGACATTCGGGTTTTGAACAGATACTGTAAATTTACTAAAATTATTAATTGATCAGTTTGTCTCTGACTTTGATGATTTTGATGATGATGATGATAAAAACACTTGCTAAGTGGCAGCCTATTAGCAGCCCTCTAATGTTAAGGAAACTGAATTATACCTTCAGTTGATTTACATTTAGAATCCTAACAGTGTTGCCAGGAGAACTCTCCAGAATGAATTATTCAGTTATAGGTAATTACCATCTAATAGAAAGCATAGACCAGTTTTAGCATCATTCAAACAAAGAAGCTAAAAGAGGTTGAGAGATAATTACACAGCTATGTTTAGTTTTTAATTTTAAGTAGTCCTTTGTTCTCCATGTTAAGTTTGATCTAAGCTTGGAAAATGACCCCCTCCATGCTGTCTTGGGTGAAGGAAGCCGGGCCACAGTTCTCTGTGTCCCGCGCTGGTGACATCCTCCAGACTGAGGGCAGAGGTACCTGCTCTTCACTTCTGAGCTGGATTCTTGAGTGGAGAATGTCATCCTGTCATCTTGGTACTGCCACCTGCTCCATCTCACTCAGCTCAGGCAGGGGTGGATGTTGGGCACACTGACGAGTATTTCACAGAGTGTCCTGAGAACCACTTCAGAAACTGAACAGGAAGCCGTGAGACTGCTCGGAGGGCTTTAGAAGTACACAAGGCAGGAGAGAGCCATTTTGGTTTTCATAGTTCTCTTCCCTTTGTGCAGAAATGGCTGAAAACCAAGGCCATTGCCTTGTGGGTATAAGACATGTAAAACTGCATTTAGGAAACTGTTTTCTCAAACCTTTTCTTGCTGTCTGGACTTCAAAGTCATTTTTGTGTACCATTCATATCCACGCAGTTCCTGATCTAGACAGTTTTACCTCCCTTTTGGATTTCTGAGGAGCTGCATTTCCGTGGCTACTGTTCCCATTATGAATATTTTGAGCTTTTAGTAACCCAGCAGATATAAACCGCTTCAAATAATGCCGGGTACAAGGTGCTTGTCTGGATGTTCCCGAGTTCCTGCTATAGTGCAGGGCGGTGTTTGTGCAGGTGACAGAGTTTTATCTCAAATTTCACTGATAGCTCTTCCGTCCCTAACAGGTGCTTAGTTTATTTACTAAATACTTCTCCAGTAAATGCACACACGTCTTCTAATAGATCTCTTTCCATGTTGCTGTCCCTCTGTCCCAGAAATAAGACCTGGCCTCTAGGGTTTCTAAAGATACCCATGTCAGATTTTAAATATTTAGGAAAAATATTTTCTCCCTTTGCTGTTGGGCAATTTTCTATACTTTTTTATTATATTTATATACATATACATATATACATTCCTTTTATTTTATGTGTATGGCTGTTTTGTGTGCATGAAGGTCTGTGCACCGTGCATATGGCCAGAGTTGGGCACCAGGTCCTCTGGTTCTCTGGAAGAGCAGCCAGTGTGCCTAACCACTGAGCCACCCTCCCTGCTTTCACATTACATCTCCAATGGACCATTTGGTAGGCAAAGTGTAAATTCCAGACTCTTCCCCTTGGTGAACAAATCTATGGGCCAGTTCCAACTAAGCAGGAAGATTGCTGGCTGGGGATATACACTGCAGTGAGCTCACAGCACTGGGCCGTGCTTCCTTCCTGTATGTTCTGTATGGTATGCAGCCCAGCCTGCAGGCCTCCATATTCACTCCCTCCTGGTCCTCAGGAAGGCATTACATCCCTCAGAGATGCCATCGCTGCATTTGCAGATATACACTATTCCAGAATGCTCGTTCATGTAACGATATACTCACATAATCATTTACGTCATTATGCCAGTTGTAAGATGGATACCTATATAAATGCATATGTATATATATACGTATGCTCACTAAAAGTTGTAATACATAGTTCTGTTATAATGTATAAGATAGTTATATTATATGTACATTATAGCATATATATACATAATAATATGACTGTTAAAATGCTAGGAGCATATTGCTTGCAAGTTCACCTCAAATTATACTAATAATTTTAAAGTCATTTATTTTGAGGTGTCCTTTTGTTGAAAGCACCTTTTGTAAGTTAAAGAACACCCTCCCTGTGCCAAACCTTTCCTTTTCCTTTTCTTCTGACTTCGCCCTCACAGTGGTGTCATTAAGTGGCCAGTGGTCTCAAGGGGTAAGAAACTGCTTTTACTGACAATGATCTACCTTGTCATGGTGCCAGGCCCAGTCTCAGCTCTCCTAAGCAGTTACATCCACACTGTTTCTAACTCACAAGCTAGGAGAGGTTTTCATACAGCCAGTATCTGTATCTATGGATGAAGTCAATGAAGGAACTCACTAAGCATGGCTGGTGGATTGGAAGTGTGGATGGTGGTAAGCCACCATGTGGGTGCTGGGGATTGAACCCAGGTCCTCTGGAAGACTCCTACTCACTGCTGAGCCATCGCTCCAGCCCCACCTCTCCATGAACTTATATGTTATGTCAGGCTGTCTCAAGAACTTCTCCTCTTACTTGTATATATATGGGAAAAAGAATTTGCTGCTCAAAGCCTTGGCATTTGCAGGTGCTGCGGCTCCTTTAAGTTGATTGTTATGGTCACATATTATATACACAAGCACATGTGTATATTCCAGACAGCACCAAGAACAGGACGAGCTTATAGCCTCATCTTAGTGACCAAACCGAGACAGTGAGCAGCCCCTTCCCTACCTTTACCCCAGACCACTCTGCACACGGTACAAGTAAACATCTATGGGAAAAATTAGAGCAAGCGATGGTCGAGTGACACGGGGTGTCTATTCATGGAGCTCAGTCAAAGGTCGCATTGGCAGAGATGAAGCAGACCAGCAAAGCCTCTTGAAGCTGGGATTTCCTAAGCAAACAAGGCCCCTAGATAATGTTATGGAGCAGAAGTGTCCGAGAGTAAACTCCTTTTAAGTTGTCCACTTGTGTGAGTTTCGGTTGATCTTGAATTGATCGTACAGCCATTATATTAATATATGTATGATCATGATGAAGACTGTGTATGAGACAAGCTTTGATATTGCAGATGGCTGGGTCCTACCACATCTGGTCCCTCCTCAAGGGTCATGTGGTCACTTTGACTCTTTCTAACATTTTAATCATTTATTCTGTTAGCTATAGCTAATAAACTCACATCTGGCCATTTCTCTGTGATATACGTTGTATAGCATGCCTGCCATTTTAAAGAGTGGTATTTGAGGAGAATTCTGTCAGCCTACACCTATAGGTCAGGTGCCCATGCCCCACACTTTAGGGAAAAGCATCGTTCTGTGCACAGGCATTGTACAGTCCCAACACAGACCTTTTGTGTCTTTCTACTCATCCTTCTCACACATCCACTCCATGGCCGCTACAAGAATCCTATCAGGTATCTCACTTCCTGTCATTCCAACACACCTGGGTGTACAGTTACACACCTGTGCACAGGGCGGACGGACATACCATTGTCGAGGCTGTTAAAGCTGATCCCTAGGTGGTATTCAAGAAGGGGCTAGGGAGTAACTGAATTTCAATGACCCCAGAGTCATTGAGAAAACTTTCAGATTAAAAACACCTTGGTCTTCATCTTGATAACTATGAATATTTTCCCTGGAAAGATCCCCATTTTACCACTGAAAGATTACTAGAGTGCACTGTATCAATGGGATTCACTGGGAGTGTTCTTTTTACAAAAATATGCATATTCATTATAGGAAGATAACAAATATAAAGCTAAAATTAGAAATGTACATTAACATAATCTTTATAACCAGGCAAAAATTGCAATAACATTAAGCTATGTTTTCCCCCCCAGAGAGCATGCATTTTTACCTAAGGAATCCCCGTGTAATATATTCTGTCCTAAAGCTGAACTTTCTAATTTCTTGGTACTTTTGGACATTTTTCTAGATCAATAACTATAGTGTGTGTGTGTGTGTGTGTGCGTGCCTGCATGTGTATGTGTGTGTGTGGTGTGGTTGTTGTTGTTGTTGTCATTTATATGATATATGTGTGTGGTGTGCAGGTGAGGTATGCTCGTGAGTGTGTGAACACCTGTACCTGCTCACACACATGCAAAAGCCAGAGAAGGGTGCCTTCTCTCTACCTTACTCCTCTAAGACAGAGACTCACACTGACCTGGGAACTGCCCTTCTGCTTATGTTGCTTGGGTAGTGATCTCCTGGGATCTGACTGTCTGTGCACTGTGCACCCACCCCAAGGCTGGCGTGACAGGCATGCACACCCTTGCTTTTTAATCTGCGTTTGAGGGATTCAAATGCTGGTTTTCATGCTTGCACAGCCAGCATTGCCACCACTGAGCCTTCTCCTGGGTCCCCTGAGGACGTTTTCAACAATAGGCCCTCATTTTACTAATCGGTTACATTGCACAAGCTATTTAACCAACTGCAAACATGTTAAAGAAGCCTGCATTTACATAAGAGTGCTTAAACACGGTCACTAATTATCCTGACTAATTATGGCACCCTGCTCTACAGGTGAATGATACTTCGAAACCACTCAAGTCTGTTCTGTCTCCTGTTAGTAACAGGTAGAGTTCTGCTGCGTTCTTGTTTATCAGAGTTGATAAGAACAAGACCCCCCTGCCATTCCTTCTCCCTATTATTAATAGAAAGAAAGAACAGTTTATAATGGTCTTTTGACCTTGGAATTCCTGGCATGCTTATTCTGAGCGTCTACCAGCTCTGAAGCCATTTCATATCCTCCTGTGATAAGTCCCATGTAAACAGTGTTTCTCCAGTATGTGCTAATGGCTCTTACTCTGCTGGGTTTGATTTCTTTTACTGTAAAATACCACACTGAAAATATTTCTTTTTAAGAGATAATTCTCAGACAGGATTAGTGGGCTTGCCATCCCAGCACCTGGGAGGTTGGAGCAGGAGGATCAGGAGTTCAAGGTCACGTTCAGATACTTATGGAGTTCAAGGGCTATGTAAGATTGTGTCAGAGAGAGGGAAGGAAAGAAGATGAAGGGAAGAGGGAGAGGGAGGGAGAAAGAATTCTGTAATACTAAATACATGGCGTGTCTCCAGTCTTGAGCATGAACACAGTTGCAAGGGAGGCAGGGCGGAGAGAGACGGGTGCTTCACTTCCAACATGGCCAGCTCTTCATCCTAACGGTGGAGCTGACCAGTTTCTAGAACATCTCTCAATAGTTCTCATTATCTGCATTGAATATAAAAGGAAATTGAAACTCAGAGGGTTAAAACAAAATGTTCAGGGTACAGGGGTAACCCAGAAGTAAAGCAGGTGCTGCCATATGCAAGGATTGGATTCGATCCTTAGACATCTGCCCCCCCCCAAAAAAAAACCCAGACTTTATTTATTTCTTATTGTCATAACATGCTATGACAAATGGAGGGACTTCAAACAACATGAAGGTCAGAAGTCCACAAGGGGTCTGACTGCACCAGAGTCAAAGCGGATGCACATCTGTCCACCCGAAAGCCCTATAGGAGAATCCATATTAAAAGGGGAAATTATCGAGGCTGGAGAAATGGCTCAGTGGTTAGGGGCACTTGCTGTTCTCGAGGACCCAGGTTTGGCTCCCATCTCTAACGTCAAATAGCTCAGGGCCATCTGTAACTCCAGTTCCACGGGAACTGATACCCTCTTCTGACACCCCCAGGTATTGTGCCCATGTGGTACACATGCACACTAACAGACACCAACACATACACACAAATAAAACCAAAATAAATCTTTTTTAAAAGTAAAAAGACCCATATTCCTCAAAGCAATCCAAATATTCAATACATTTACACTCAGTGTCCTAGTGTCAATATAGGGGAGAACCCACGTTTTAAAAATACTTCTAAACTCATAAAATTTACACAGAGCCTGAGAAGATTAAGTGTCCGATATAATCGCGTACAGAGGAACAGAGCCAAGAGCCTCACACACCCCGATTGTCTTGATGCTGCTGTGAGGAGGGGTGGCGAGGGGCTGGCAGACTACAAGACCCTCTGAGCAGGCGATGGGGCAGCTAACTGAAGCCACGATCCCAAGGCTGGGGCACTGTTACAAACCATTCATCAGACAAGGGTGTGACGACTCCATGGCAGAAGTCAGATCTCTGCCCTCCCCAGCTCCCACGGTCTGCTTACATTCCTTAGCTCACAGCTCCGTTCTCCACCTTTGGATTTCCCTATAACTCCCTGCCTCCAGTCTGTGCCTTTAAAACACCTCTGTTGGGTTTCTCTAGATAATCCAGGACTCAACAAATATGGCCGCCTGATTAGCATCCGCATGCAATTCCATCTACAGCCTTGACCCTCTTGTCATGTAAAATTACAATTTCACACACTTTAGGGATTTGAACAGGGATTTCCAGGAGAGCCATTATTTTGTCTACCAGTAAGTAATGAACTGTGTAATGACCAACGTTCAGGTTCTTCACCCCATCAGTTTCGGAATTCAAGGGGCACGAGACTGATTCTTCTAGGTGAAAGTATATGACCATAATCTTGTCACAATGGCTGAAAGTTTTGAAGATTTTTTTTTTAGATCAATGCGAGAATCCGAAATTGAAATTTAAACTTTGAGTGCCCAAGGTAAGAGTTATCTGTAGTTTATTTTAACGCGTGTCAAGTTTTAGGAGGGAGACATGAGGGGGAGAGGAGCAAGCACAGTCGTAGGAGGAGGGAATGTGAAGTTGCTGGTTTTCCTTATCGCTTGCTCTGCAACTTAGCCAGAGCTAGACCAGACATAGAGCTGTGCCAACAGAGAGACCCAAACACACACACCTAAGGCAAGCACAGGAGTATAAACAGCAAACAGGCCCGTGATACTTTGTATCCTTATTTACCCTGCGTTGTTCAGACTTGATGCTCTAAAGAAAATCACAGCTCACTATTTGGATTTGTGGCCAGAGGTTGACAAGAGGAGGAGTCAATCCAAATGCACACATTTTTATTGAATACCTGCTACACACACAGCACATTGATGGAAGGTACAGATTATATCCACATTCTAGAAGATTCTCATCGTGTCTCTCATTGGGTAGATCCTGCCAGAACAAATGTATATTTATGCCCCACATTTGAAGAAGCAAAAGGCTAAAGAGTCCACAATCCCTCACCAGAAAGAGGAGGGAGATGTCAGTCTGCCCAGAGGGTTGGGCTCTAAAAGAAAAAGTTCTCTTTCTGAAAATGTATTAATTCTATCCTTGATATATGTCCTATACTGCTAGGACATTTTCAAAGGTTGGAGATGTCTAGGGTTGGACACACACACACACACACACACACACACACACACACACACACACACACACACATACACTTCAAAAGTTAAAGGAGACAAAACCATTTCTAAGCATGAGTTTTTGAAGCTAAATTACAGTGCCCCTAGAACCCGGAAAGCAAGGCCATGCCAAGGAGCAGGCTTGGGTGAGTGGGAAACTGTGTTCACAGTTGCAGTAGCCTCCTGGGGGAGTTGAGCAGCAATGCAGCCCAATAGCCCCACAGTCATAGGTGTGTCTGTATGTGACAAATTGATCCTCATGGCACAGTGTGTGTGTGTGTGTGTGTGTGTGTGTGTGTGTGTGTGTGTGTGTGTGTGAGAGAGAGAGAGAGAGAGAGAGAGAGAGAGAGAGAGAGACAGACAGACAGACAGACAGACAGACAGACAGACACACACGAAGTTTAGCTCAAGGTGAACTGGAACTCGTGATCCTCCTGCCTCTGCCTCCCAAATGCAGCGTTTCCATGTGAGCATCTCATGCCTGGCTCAGAAGGCAGTTTTAAGACAAAACATGGTTGGCTAGGCTATGCCTACTCCAACCATAAAACAAGTTGAGGCCGTAGGGCATACTATGTCAGCTGTTGTTGCTCCATTTTCTGGGAGTGGTCTCCCTCTTGCAAAATACTTTAGCTCTGATGAATCCAGTTGTCTGGATGAAACTTGCCAGATTTCATTTTGATAGCCATAAATTAAGTAGTATTTACTCTCACATGTTAACAGAATCAATGTAAGCTTGTCATCTCAGAACAGTACTAAAGCCACGCATGCCAGACAGGACACCAGGAGAGAGAGAGGTTTTGTCCTTCTGGGCGGAACTGCTGCTGAGGGAAAGGATGAACTCCACCCTGAGGGCTCAGAGTCACCTGGAGGCTTTATCTTTTTGTATCACAATACAGTTCTCAGAATCACAGACTCTAGTACTGTTGTTCTGGTTTCTACAGAGGCTCATATCTGAGTCTACCTTGACTCTTAGGGGAGAAACGTTATGGTTTGGACGTTTGACCATCACTGAACAATTAGGACCCTGGGCACTGTGGAAAATGGAATAGATGGCATTTTGCATTATGAAATGATCATGAGTATTTGTGGTCCAAAGGAAGCACACTTTACCGTGTGTCTTAAATTCCCTCCGAAGGCTTATACAGTAAAGGGTTGGTCTCCAGTGAGGTGCTGAGCACTGGTAGCCGTGTTAGGAGGTGGGGGAGGTGGGGATAGTTTCTAGTCATTGGAAATGTGACCCTAAAGACCCCAGTGCTTCTGCTCTTCTCTTTCATTATACTGCTTTATCTGTTTCATGGTCTTGCTGTGTTGTGCTCATTTCCGGGGCATCAGAACATGCACACGGTGCACATGCGTGCATATGGGCAAAACACTCATACACATATAATCAAATTTAAAAATAAAAACATCTAAGGTTAGAGAGATGGCTCACAGGTCGAGAGCATGCTCTGCTCTTGCAGAAGACCCAGGTTCGGTTCTCAGTAACTTCTTGGTACCTCACAACCACCTGTGACTTCAGTCCCACAATATCCAATGCCCTCTCCTGGCTTCCACGGGCTGCTGCATGCAGTGTGGTGCACCCCTGCAGAGACAGATACATAGAGAACCAACGGATGATAGAAGACGTCTGTTATTCTAGTTGCTGGCCCCATGCTGTAGAGGGTCTCACAGAGAAGCCCAGAATAGTCAGGAAACCATGGGCATACACCTCTGTTGTGGTTTCTGTGCTGAAAGCAAGACACTGAGAGCAGGCTGAAGGTTGTTACATGCTCTACAGGCTCCAAGTGTAGGGCCTGGCTTTTTGTCTGGTCCCTGGCTTTGAGGTGACTTGGGCAGAGGGATGCTGATTCTAGGATGGGGCCGGCTTGTGAGAGGTGTGCCGGCCAGCTCTAGGAATTAGACCATCTCAGCCAGGGCAGTTTCTCCTGAGTTGGCAAGGCTCCAAATGCCTGGACATCAGGAATACAGAAAAGAGAGCCAATACAGGGGCAGAGGTAGGATCTGAAATGAAATCTCTCACTGGGGGGATGGGTGGAGAAGGTTTAGAGGTTGGAGAATGAGGTTTTTGTATTGTTACTTTGTTTCCTAGAGAGTGAAAGATTCTCTGGAGGCAATTTAGACAAAGAAACAGCAGCTGCGGTCTCCATATCCCTTTCTGTTACCCAAACCATTCTAATAGTGTTTTACTTCAGACAGACATTGTGGACAGGGAAGACAAAAGTATTTACCAACTACTCAGGTAATGAAACGGCAGCTGTTGCCCCACCTTAATTTGGGATCTGATGGGTGTTTCCAATGAGTTAAGTGGTAGTTCCGTTAATCAGTAGAACGTCTGCCAAGCTGCCAGGTATTTTAATTAAAACAGTTGAAATGAAAGGTGGTGATTGTCAGTACTGATGGAGAAAGATTCTTCATTGACTTTAATTAACGTGCAGAAAAAGTATTGTTTTAATTCTGCAAAGCTTTCTGGACATAGTTGTTATGCCTCCCATATGTATGATTTCAGCTGTATTTAACCAAGTATTTTCATCTATTTAAAAAAAAATATCAGCATCACAAATGTTTGGGTCTTAGATCTGAAGTGAAGATATACAATTCGTTGCTATTTTGTTTATATCTAAGTAATTGTCTAATTTATATCTAAGTAATTATATCTAAGTAACTATCGTGTTCATTTTAAACACTGTAAAATGCAATCACATTCCGTGTTTGAATGTTTCCTTATATAGATGAAAGATCCCATTAGTTGTTCGAGGGGAGGGGCTGTGTTTCTAACAGAGGCTAGACCCTGGCACACAGGAGGCTCTCACTGAGCATCTAGTGAGTACACGAGCGCGCGCACACCTCGTCCGCTGATGTGGAATCTGATCCAGCAGCTTCGGCAGCCGCTGACTCAGTCTGCCGTGCAGCCTCGAAAGAGGTCTGGTGTTTGTTTGTTTGTTTGTTTTCAGCTTTCTTTCCGTTTTGCTTCTGATGATAACATTTTGTCATTTCCTTGGGTAACTTTAGTGATGGCAAAAGTAGATCACATTAGAGCTAGAAGGTTAATTTCATTCCCCTCTGATCGTAATGGCAAATTATCCCAAGCTTGTCACAGAGTGAAATTGAAATGGCAGCTGACTGTGGAGCCAGAGTGTCGCCCAAACTGCCAGGCAGGTTCGTTTAACTACACGAGTGCCCATCTCAGATATGAGTGAGTACTTCTTAGATGAAGAAAAGAAGGGTGGGTAGAGGAGCAAGGCATGCTTATGCATCTTTTTAAAAAGGATTCTCTCTTTCTCTGTATGTGTGTATGTGTCTGTGTGTATGTGTGTCTGTGTGTGCCTATCTGTATGTGCCTGTCTGTATATGTGCATGTCTGTGTGTCTATCTGTGTCTGTATATGTGTGTGTGTCTATCTGTGTGTCTGTGTCTATTTATGTGTGTGTGTGTGTGTGCATGTGTCTGTGTTTATGTGTGTGTGAAGTTTATACCTGTGTGTGCCCAGAAGTCCTTGATAATCTGAGTTCAATCCCTAGAACCCTCAGTTGCACATGTTCATAATTAAAACACTAGAGTAGAGACAGGAAGGTCCCCGGGACTCACTGGTCACCCATGCAGCCTAGTCTAATAGATGAGCCCCAGGCCAGTAAGAAATTGTGTCTGTGCAAACGAGGTGGCCTGCTCCTGAGAAATGGCCTCCACAAGCATGCATATGCGTGTGCTTCAACATGCACATAGTGCATACACACATGAATGTGGCGCAGAGACATAGCATAAAAGTACGACTATAAGAAGGACGTGATGCTGTTTAAACATAACAGATTTGATAGCCTGTTGGTAAGGTGAGGTCCAGCTTGTCTCCACTAGGTCATCTTCATGTGAATCCGGTGGCTATACGGTTTTGTTTTAGGATATTTCATTTTTAAATAACGGTTTTAGCTGACATTCATGGAGAGAATGAATCCTTAGAACTGTGCCACTAGTGAAAGGAAATCCTGTCTAGAGTATGTTTCTTTTTACAAAGCTGTGTCACACCATCCTTTGGGCCCCTCTGCTGGAAAAAGTAGAATCAAGTCTCAAATAATGCCTTTTAAGTTGTATCCTCTAGTATTATAGATGTAGGACAGTACTGTATCATACCTCTGTGGATGTAAAATAGCTTGCTGCTTTATGATAATGAGAACCTGCCTTTATCAGAGCTGTTTTTGATGTTGTCAGAATGTTTTTCTTTCAGATGATGATTGAGAAGCTAATTTAAAAAAAAAAAATGGTGCCAGGTACCACAAGAGTAACAGAACTGTGCTGTTTTCTGGGGTTTTGTTTTTTTACTTTGTTTTTTTAATGGAGTGTGCTGGATGTCTCTACAGTTTTGTTCAGATGACTGCAGAACCTGGAAAAGCTGTTGCTGCTGTTGATGCATAACACACTGCTATTATTGGTCTTTTTATATAAATATAAATATATATATACAGATATATAATTTGAATTTTTGGAAACTTTAGCTGTGCTGTCAACTTTGGAAAAAAGTATCCCAGTTTACTGTGTTGAGTTGGCACTGTACAGAAATTAACAGCCATATTGGTCTAGAAATGTTGAACTTAAGTTTTTTTCCATTTGTACAGGGGTAACGCACTGTATTAAATATGTAAGGTCTTATCTACATGGGTTTGATTACAAAAACTAATAAAGTATTCTCTAAATAAAAAAAAAAAGAAAGAAGGACGTGATGGTACACGTCATGATCCCAAGACTCAGAAAGCTGAGGCAAAGGATTGGTGTGAGTTCGAGGCCAGCCCGGGATAATAAAGTAAATTTAAAGCCAACCTAGCTAAAAATGAGAACCTGCCTGAAACTTTTTTCTGGGGCCAAAGAGATGGCTCAGTGTTTAAGGACACTGGCTGTTCTTCCAGAGGAACTGGGTTTATTTCCCAGGACCACAGGGTGGCTCACAATTGTCTATAACTTGAGTTCCTGGGAATCCAATCTGGCCTCTATGGACACCAGGCACATAAATGGTGCACAGACGTACTCACAGGCAAAATACTCATACACGTAAAATAATTTTTCTCTGCGTGTGTGCATCTGATATTGCTGTCTTCCTGAATTATTTGATTTGTGAGATAATAGGTAAGGCTGGATCACTTTCTAGAAACAGTGAGATTTATAACTGCAAAGGTGTCCTCCAATTGGATTTCCTTACTGAAGCATCATCAGGCTGTGACCTCAATTTTAATTTTAATAACTATCACTAAATTATTGACTTAACCAGGAACGTGGGCAAGGTTCATATTGAGCATCTTAAGCCTTATTAAAAGACCTGCATTTTAATTCTCCCTGAACTTCCTTCGCCACTTCTGTCTGAAAAGGCCTGACAGCTATGACATGAACACCTCACAGAATGTCACCTACAGGCTGGGCCTGGGTGTCAGAAGGAATCCGATTTCATTAGCACAGTTCTGTGATATTCTATTCTATTTCACATCACCGGTTAGAGTTGTAAGGAAACATTAATGTCTACAGGGATTTTTCACTAAAATAGGGTTTCCCACCTAAGGTTCCCATTGCACTAACAGTAATGACCCTCAGGCTATTGGCATGGCTCAGCAGGTGACCATGGCATGGGGTGCCAAGCCTGACAACTGGAGTCTGATTCCCCAGAATCTACACAGTTGGAGAAAAAACCCAAAACAAACAAACAAAACACTTTAGTTTCTTGGGGTCAAGGAATATTTTCATGAAAGAAATCTACTTGTATAAGAATAGAGCTGTCTCCCACATGTTGTCCTCTGACCTTCACGCATGTTACTGTATGTATATTTTCATACGTATGTACATACGAACAAACATATAAATGTCATTAGGAAGCATGATTTCCAGCAGGCATCGGTCAGACGTTTATTGGCATCTTCCTGTGACTTTGATGAAGTCTGAGTGTAGTCCTGCTGCATATGCAAGTTCAGCCTTTGTCGTCAGACCGTGGCAAAGGTTCTGTTAAAGACTGTGTTGAGCATCTAAAGTTATGCTTCATAAAAACCCATGACACGGGAGGAATGGATGCTCCTACGGAAGTGAGGCGGTAAGCGTAAGATAGCTTCACGTTGCTTAACCATGGGTCTAACCAGATGTAAATAAATAAAACGAACAACTCTTCCTTTGAGAAATGCTCTATCCCTGGTGTAATTATTAGGAGTTATTAAGGGAATGAACCCAGAATGGTCAAAACTCCAGAAGCTGGTAAACTAGTGAAATAAATAGACCAGCATCTTTCTGTCCTGCAGTTTCCCCAGGCATGGCTGCGCTGTGTAGCCGTCTTTGCTGTAACTACAATTTTCCAGTTCTCTATTAGACCGCCATGGCCTGCATATGGAGCATTTGTTTAAACAATAGGGAGGGGTGGAATTGTTAAGACGTGTACTCGTTTTATAAATGATATTTCCTTCTGTTTATGAAGAGATTCTGTCTGCTAACCATCATTCAACAGTGAATACTCAAATGGAGTCCAAGACCTTAATTTAAGGAACAGACAGGGAACGTGAACAGGGCATCTGGGCAGTTCTTAAAGGACTAACGTGCTCGACGGAGAGATTCTGGTGGTTTTTTTCCCCCATTCTGCTGGTGTGAATCCGTGCCCACTTCTGGGAGGAAGGAATGCAGGACTGCTGGAGTGTCTCATTAAGGCTTGGCACTTTTTTGGAAAGACTTGCGAGAAGAACGAGAAAGAATTATATCCGATGTCTTCTTCAGGCAGCTGGCTCTCCCCTCCCACCCTCCCACAAAACTATTATTTGCACCTCGTGTTTTGAGACACGTGTACAGCTACATAAGATGAAAATGCTTTTATTGAACCACGATTCGTCATGTGGACAAGGCTCACTGCCTTCATGTTGTATGTACAGATAAGATGAAAGATGCCGGAGTGTCACTGCGTATCTCAGGACGGAAGGGTCAAGCTTTTGAAGTTTGTGAATTGGAAAAAACCTGTCAAAAGAACGTGATCGTAAAAATGCCCCTGGGCTAGGGGGTGGCTGGTGGATTAAGTGTGCAAGATGAGGGGTTGGGGATTTAGCTCAGTGGTAGAGCGCTTGCCTAGCAAGCGCAGGGCCCTGGGTTCGGTCCCCAGCTCCGAAAAAAAGAAAAAAAAAAGAAAAGAAAAGAAAAAAAAAGTGTGCAAGATGAGGGGCTAAGGTTGGATATCTGGAACACACGTAAAGGCCAGCATGGACATACACCTGTAATCTCAGCATTCCTACAGCGAGATGGGAGGCAGAGTGCCCAGAGGCTCACAGGCCAGCTAGCCTGGTCTACTCACACAGCAGGGAGCAATAAGGAGATAACCCTACCTCAAACAAGGGGAAAGGCACGGTTGCCCTTTGACATCCACATGTGCTCATGCACATGTTGGAGAATGCAGGAGCAGCAGGCATGCATGCATGCACATGTGCAAGCACACACACACACACACACACATGTGTGTGTGTGTGCACATGGCTTAATTTTTCTTCACAGTTCTCAACCATGTCTTTGCTCTGAAATAGTAATGTATATGTGTGTGTTGGACATTGCTTGGAGAATCCATTGTGTTATTTATTGCCTTTAAATTCAAAGTCAAGACTTAATAATGCCTAACCTCAGTCAGCCTTCCTAAATTCCCGTAAAAGTCTCAAGAAAAGCACTTTAGGAAGTCTTTGACAAGTTTGTGTTAAAATGTGTCTGGCAGAAGAAGAATATATGCCTAACTGACTTTCCTTAGGAACTGTTATACACATTAAATCAAGGAAATTATGGTGATTGAAGGTGATGTCTTTAAATGTAAATGGTTAAAGACAATTCTCAGATAGGTTGGCTTTTAAATGCACATTGTTGGAAGATGGTTGATGTCCACGAACCCAGGCACTTGATGAATGGGCTAGTTTGACAAAGGGTGCTTTATCATATTATGGGAAAGAATCAGGGTGGAAATAGAATATATTGTTAAACTAGGCTATTTGAGGGGATGGGGGGGGACTAACCATAATGGACAGAAAGCCAACCATGAATTGGAACAATTCTGAATGAGTAGTGAACCTACAGTTAATGGATTTTCACCAAGCCTGGCCACTTACCTACCTATATTAACAATTACAAAATTAAAGTTATTAACACAAAAATGTGGTCTCACTCAAGCAATCACTATCTGTCTCTAAACACATATGAAGAATTAACATAATCTTCAATGTGCAACAAAAACTAAGAAATTAATTGGGGCCTAAAACAATGCCACTACTGAAAATTGACCCAATGAACAGTGAGAGTTTCATCGTTCCTAGAAAGCAGAGAACTCTGAACCCTCGCCATTTGATGAGTTATGCATAGCTTTGAGGTCCTGGGCCATCCTGTACCATCATGGGCCACTTCATGTTCTTGTGACCACACGAGAGAGGTGGGAGATAGCAGCATGGTGTGCACAGCTCCCTCTGCCTGTAGAACATTCTCAAGTAAGCAAGATATCTGAGCTTCTCCCAAACCCTGTTAAGCAAATGTAACCGGGTTTCGGTCTTCACCATCTTTTAAATTTCAACTGAGCATCACGAACTCTGAAAGTTAAAATAAAGCTGGGTTGACAGACAGGTTAGAGCTTTGTTTATTCTGTTTGTGTCTCTTTAGATTATTAACTGGACTTTGCTTCTCCATGGGTCCTCCTAATCAAACAGAAATCACGGCCAATGTTGAAGCAGTTATTAAAAACCTGTGACTCGTTATAACACATCTTATGTTCAAAGTGCATTACATGCACAGTTAATAAGGATCTGTTAAATATCTATGGGAGGTCTTCATTAGGCTCTGTGGTGATTCATGATCATTGAGATGGCACCCCTGTCAGGAAGGTCCTTAGATACACAACCCTTCTAAATGTCACTAATGCTCACTGAGAGAAGTGGTGAAGAGCCTTATTGTCCAAAGTCTGAGTGGGACAAGAACACTGCCACACATGGTCTGAGAGTCCCAGGGCTTAGGGGGTGCCGTGCTGGCTTGGGGGTGCCATGCTGGGTCTGGCTATCTTGCTGGCTTAGAAATGCTGAGCATGGTTACTGGGTTGCTAGGAAATTGTGCCAGTAGTTACCAAAAGATTTAACAGCTGTTAATACAGTTGAAGGGACAAAATCAGAGAGGAGCTTTGATGAGGACAATACTGTAGGAGGTTTGATATGAGCAATATGGTAGGAACTTAATCGGCTTTTATTGTTGCCCCTAAAAGTTGGTCTGATATGATCTCACCATTGTTATACAGAGGATGACGGCAGGTGACAGAGAGAGCCCAGCTGCCAGCCAATAAAGAGAATGATGTCTTGTCTTAGACTCAAATGTGGCTTCTAAAGAGACACAGTGTTCAAAAAATGGGCCACTCACATGACTCAATCGGTTGAGTATTTTTGCCATGCAGACTTGAAGATCTTGGTTGGGATCCCCAGTACCCAGTTTTAAAGCTGTCATGGCTGCAGATGTCTGGGACCCCAGAACTGGAAGAGTTCCAGGGCTTGTTGACCAGCCAGGAACGAGGATAGCTCCATGCCGAGAGATTCTATCTCTACTGATAACATAGACAGCAATCGAGGAAGACACCCTACATTGATCTCTGGCCTCCACAGACCTGTCTTCCCTCCCATACACACACAGGACACAAACACAATGTACACACACATACCCATATCTAGACTCACACACAAAACGACAAGAGATGGAAGGGCGAGACACTTTCTAAGAGGTGCCATGCAATAAAATACACACACACACACACACACACACACACACACACACACACACACACACACACACCAGTGCCCAGCACTTGATCTGTGGGGAGCATCCTGTCCCAGGGGCCTTTGGGGCAGTTTCCCTTCATTGGTCAGAAGTGTTAGTGAGGGCACTAACACTGTTGCCCATAGTGGAAAAACACTGTCATTTTCCAGAAACCCTACTTAACCTTTGCTCTCTGCAACACTTTGTTACTTCCTACTCCTTCCTTTTGTCAAAAAGTTTCTTGTTAATCTACTTGCTAAAATGAATTCCTTATGCACTAATGGAAGGTGTCGGGGAAGCATTAAAGTAAAGAGTCATTAGCTCATTTGTCTGTAGCAACTGGTATGACTGAAACAGAAGTATAATTATAGATATAGATGATAGATACATATACACACATAGACAGACAGACAGACAGAGGTAGATGATTTCTCCACCTGAAACCTAAGCTGTGTGTTGGACAGAATGCCTTATGTCTTATATTAAAGTGTTTTTAATGTCCAATTACTGGTTTAAAAAATAGTGTTTTCCTCTTGATCCAGGAAAACAAAATAGTTACCAAACTAAAATTGTGGAAACCCAGGAAATGGACTGACTGTGTGAGTTCATTTACCCCAAAGCAGTGGTTCACACTAGGGAGCAGACACCTGCATCACTCATATTCTTAGGAGAAGCCATGCAAGGGGCAAATCCGACAAGACGACTTGGTTTCCAGGAGGCCATCTTTTGTGGCGTGTGTAGGGAGAGCCCATAGGACACTTTGATGCCTTTCTCTTCCCTCTGCCTTATTCTTCTGCAACAGGGTCTTCCTCTGAACCCGGGCTAAGCCACTGACCAGAAAGCCTCAGTGACCCTCCTGTCACCACCTCTCTGCCAGAAGGGGTGGGACTTCCCGGCATCTGTGCAGCCACACAGATTTTATGGGGGTCCTGGGGATTCCAACTCAGGCCCTCATGCTTGCTCAGCAAACGCTCCTACACACCAAGCCATCTCCCCAGTCCCTTAAAGAGGCTTCATCTTGAAAGCAAGGTTACCCTATTTTTCTGTTTCTAGTGTTGACGTGTCCATTGGACCCTCTGATCTGAAGCACGGGATAGTTGAACTGTGTTTTTCGACTACAAGGTTTTGGTGTGGTTTTGGCTATCTTAGAACTTACTCTGTAGACCAGGCTGGACTAGAGCTCACAGAAGCCTGCCTCTGCCTCCCAAGTGCTGGGATTTTTGGTATGTGCCACCACTGCCCAGATGGCTTTAAAGCCTTTTATACATAACTTGTTAAAATTGGGTTTTTTTTCTCTTTACTACTGGAAAATGGGAGTGAGGTCTTAGGGCACAGTGTGCGGTGATGACTCTCAGACCCCTAGGAGTCTTCCCAGTCAAGGCTCTGATGAGGGTCTCGGGTACATTTTCATTGGGATGTAGCCAGTAGTGTATGCCTTTATTTGAATGGAATACAGCTAGCTATTCCAATATTAATCAGTAATCCTTTAAGTATAGTAACGGATTCATATTAAATAACACTTTTCTTTGCAGCCAATAAAAAATCTTAGGGAGAGCACTGCAGACCTGTGCTTCCTAGAAGACCTGGAGACTCAGGTCCGATTCAGTTTCACCTAGTCATTGGTCACGTGTGCTGACACATTGAGAGAGGCACCCTCGTTACTTTGCCTCCTGTGAAGAATTCTATCTTCACACTGCACTTACCTATTTACAAATGAGAGTCGGCTTAGTGCGTAGGATGCCAGTGTCACGCCAGTGTGAATCAGTCCTTGCATTACAAATGTCCCTTTACTTTAGAAGTCACATGGCTGGACATAGATGACTGACCGGCCGGAGAGCCAGAGCAACAACGTTCCCAGTGATGTCTCTTGTAGCAGGGGAAGTTCCCGAGAGGGAGGAAATACCTGTGCCCTCTGATGCTTCTCTCTGATTACAGCTATGAAAGGGATAGGCACTCCCCTGTCATTTTGTTTTCAGCTTTTATTCTTAAACTTAAAAAAAAAAAAAAAGATTTATCAAAACAGCAATCACAGCAGGCAATTACAGCATGTTCTCTTTAAAATACCCACGTGGGGAGTGAATTGGAGGAACTTAAATGCCAGCTTTGCTGCATTAACGAAGAGTCCAGGATGAAGGGGTTAGTCACAGACAGAGCAGATCTCATGTCGACTCTGAAAATGAAGCACATTATCTGATGCTGTTCCTGACAGGCGAGCCTGTGAACGGCTTTGAGCACCCCAGCTCCTCTCTCAGCATCCATCTGCACCCAGAGCTCCAGATGACTGGGAAAGAGTGGCAGTTAGTCCACCTGGCTTCTTACAGCTAGAGAGGTGCTGTTGTGTGAAAGCTGTTCCCACAGTTCCACGACAGACAGCGCTCAGTGGCAGACTGGGCTCAGAGTGGATGCCAGAGCCTTTGAGTATAGACCACATAGTGAACTGACTGTCCCCAGCCCCCTCCACACGAGTCCTGATTGCTCTGTCAATTCACTAAAACCTTTCTCTGCCATCGATGTTCGTTTAATGATATAAGCTACCTCAGACCTTGGGAGATAATTTTTAACTAGAAAGTAACCTATTTAGAAGGAGTTTTTAGCAAGTGCCTCTAACTGGCACATTTTCTGCCCTTAGGAAGCTACAGAATTGTTTCAAAAGAGAAGTAAATAACTTAAAACTGGATGCCTGGAAATTGGTGCAGAGAGACTCAACCGTGCAGAGAATTAATTCATTTAGAAATACAGGATTTTTATTAATTGGCCTTTTAACAGGTTCTCTCTGAAATCAGGCAATAGCTTTTGAAAAGCTAGAAGGAGTCGATGTATTTTGTTATAGGATTTTATGTCATTTCAGCATGTGAAATATTTGTGAAGTTTTGTGATGAGCATTTTCAATATTTGCATGCAGATACTCACACGTGTATGCATATGGAGGGAGGGCAGAGGGAGAAAGAGGGGGGAGGGAGACAAAGAAGAGGAAGAGAGGGGGGATAGGGAGAGGCTGCTGTGCCTAGGTGTTTATTTAAGACAGGGTTCTGTCTATCCATTGTTAGATGTGTTACCTGAGTATTATGTGGCAAGGCTATTCTGAGCATGAGGCTTAGGGGAGAAGACAGACCACAGGTTTATGCTTAACTCTCCCCTATTAGGAAGACAAGAACCATTGGTTAGTCCTAGTTAAAATAAGTCCTCAGGGAAGCATTCACATGGAGGATAACAAGTACGCATGCGCTTTTGTAAGACTTCCGCTCGCCAGTATGGACTGTGGGGTTGCCCAGGTCCGCAACTCATAGCTTCTGCTTGCCGAGATCCCTCCTTTCTTCTGTTTACTCCCTCCCCACTTGTTTTCAGTGGCATCTGCTCTCGCTCTCTCTGGCTCAAGTGTCCTGGCTGCTTTCTCTGCTTTGTTTTAGAGACTCAGCTTCAACACATTTTCCTTCAGGAATATTTGCCAACCGCCACCGAGGCCTGTGTGTGCTCCCCTCCCACGGGAGTTCTGAATGCGGCACGCACGCCTGGGCCCATCCGGCTCCCTCATTCTCGTTTCTTCCATTTTGGCACACCTCCTTAAACGCCTCTTTAAACATAGAAGTGTTTTAAGTTGGCTGAATAAAGGAATAAAACAAGTAATGAACGTCATTTTCGAATAATCGGGAACTTGAGAAATTCGCCAAATGTATGAATGCTGGAACTGCAGAGTATGTGTGGGTGTGCATTCGTTATTTTAATCCACGTGATTAAAACCCTCCATTGAAGACATATAAAGGAGAGTGTGGGGCCATATTAGAACATTTCTATTCAACGTCTGTGGCCAAAAAAATATGCAGGCTGCTGGAGACGAACTGGTTTGTAATCTTTGTTTTGATGTGCGGCATGCAAACCAGTTCAGGACTCTTAGTTCGAAAGATAGAGCAAATGGTAAATTTAAACTAAATAACTCAAGAATCTTTTAGAAAACAGGACAGAGCAATGAAGGAAGCCACTCCCGTCAGTGTTTGGTGAGCATGAGGTAGTCACTAAGTATTGATTCCAGTTGAAGGATGACGGAGAAGCCTCATCATGTTCCGGGTCCAGGATAGTTTGGTATAGTTTATATGGAGATATCTGAGGAGCAGGGGTTGGAAGGTTAGAGCAGCTTCGTGCATCTCCTTCTTCTTTAGTCAGTGGGGTGTCAGGAAGGGGTTGTAACTGAATAATAAGTTAGCTGGTATTTGGAGAGACGTAGTCGGGGCAAGTGGTAGATGGAGAAGGAAAAAGAGTGAAGTAGGGGTCAGGTAGGGAGATCACAGGGGACTGAAATAAGCAAGTTGCTGTGGCAGAGGAGCAAAGGAGAAGGAATTCCAGGTATGTTCAGGACTTAAGAGTTGGTTAGATTACGGGGACTGGTATCTCGAATTTGAGAGAAGTCAGCGTGACTCCTGGGGTCTAGCTCTAGTAGCTGAGAGGAAGGCAGCATCATTTTTATTCTCTATAACATGGAACACAAGAGACAGCCAAAAGCAAAGAAATAAGGTGTATTCAGTTTGGGTTACGTGAGATCCAGGCGTCTGGACGGCTGGGCTGACACACTGGCCATGGGGATGGGTGTTCCTGCTCCGTCTCCAGCTGGGATGAGTGGGAATGTTGCAGTCCCTGCAGAAAAAGTGTGGGGACTAGGAGGTGAGGTCAGTGTCAGCAGACACAGATGGCAGGGGGTACCGGGCAGGAGGGAGCACAGTGGACACTGATGTGAGATTTCCAGGGAGCATGGAAGAAATCTAAAGGGGAATGATGGCCCGCTCTCACAAACTCAGATTCTCAGGCAAGGCCAGCGTTAGCTACTGCACCACACTAAGTAGTGGGAGCTGGTGGGATCCGGTTTCCTCACTGGAAAATAGGTTCAACAGCTCTGTCTCACGGATGTGGAAATGTCACATGATTAACGCTTGGCAATGGCTAGTCCAGGATGAGCTCAGCAAAGTTGCCCCTGAGGAGAGGTCTAGATAGTCAAAGAACAGGAGGAATGTCAGGAGCAGCCATAATGAATATCATCATCATTTTTATTAGTCTTAAGGAAATTTCTAAAATAATTGAATAGGATATTGTACTAGCTGGTGTTATGCAACCTGACACAAGCTAAAGTCATCTGAAGAGGAGGGAACCTCAATTAAGAAAATGCTTCCATGGAGCTGGAGAGATGGCTCAGCGGTTAAGAGCACCAACTGCTCTTCCAGAGGTCCTGAGTTCAATTCCCAGCAACCACATGGTGGCTCACAACCATCTGTAATGAGATCTGATGCCCTCTTCTGGTGTATATGAAGACAGTTACAGTGTACTTATATGTAATAAATGAATAAATCTTTAAAAAAAAAAAAAAAAAAAAAAAAAAGAAAATGCTTCCATAAGATCAGGCTGTAGGCAAGCCTCGAGGTCCTTTTCTTAATCAGTAATTGAAGTGGAAGGACCCAGCCCACTATGGGTGGTGCCATCCCTGGGCTGGTAGTCCTGGGGTGTATAGGAAAGCAGGCAGAGCAAGCCATGAGGAACGAGCCAATAAGCAGCACCCCTCCATGGCTTCTGCATCGACTCCTGCCTGCAGGTCCCTGCGCAGTGTAAGGCCCTGTGCCAACTTCCTTTGATGATGAAATGCAGTGTGGTGGCATACACTGAATAAACCCTTTCCTCTCCAGGTTTCTTTGGTCCTGGTGTTTTCCAACAGCAGCAGTAACCCTAACCAAGACAGGTATTAAAAAAATGAAAACTTTAAAAACTTACTTCTAATTATATGTGATATGTGTGTCTCTGAGGGAGTATGTGCATATGAGTGCAGGTGCCCGCAGAGGCCAGAAGAGGGCGCTGGATCCCTTGGAGCAGCAGTTCCAGGAAGTTGGGAGTCATTCAGTGAAAATGTTGGGGACTAAAGTTAGACCCTGTGGTCTTTCCTTTCTCTTTCATTTTCTTCTGCTTCTTGACTAGTGGGAGGTGAGAAGTCTTGATTTCCAGCATGCTCCCTGCCATGATATTCACAAACATAAACCAACAAGGCCAAGTAGCCACGATCTGAATCCTCTAAAATCACGAGCCAAAATAAATTATTTCCTCCTGTCAGCTGGTTCAGCATTTTGTAACAGCAACAGAAAACAAACACAGAATAAGGCGGAGCATCACCCCTCTTCCTTCTAGTAACTCCACCTGCTGGGCAGCCCACAGCCAAAACAGCCATAAAGTATCAGACCTGATGGGCAGCCCAAAGCCAAAACAGCCATAAAGTATCACAATGGACCTGTCACAATGGACCTGTCTTACACAAATGCTAACAGAGCACTCAGGGTGAGCTATAATCACCCATTCTAGGGTCTTTATCAGTGCTTTTATACAAGCGAGTCCAGTTGTAATGGTATGAATAAGTTTGCTCGAATATTTAGTCTATAAAAATTATTTAAAAGAACATTTAATTATATATCATATTTTCCTGGTCTGGAGCCATGTGGCTGCATCTCATAAACATTAAAGATTTATCAGCGGAAGATAAAATGGGATGAGGGTGAAAGCCAGTGGGATTTTAAACATTCACACTTCACAATGTGAGGACTCGGGAGCAGTGGCTCCTGAATCAACCCGAAGCTTAACTGTTTATTGAGATGATTAACTGAAGCCAAGAGGCAAATCCAATGATCAAGCCTTCTGCCCTCCTCAAGAACAAAACAGAGGGAATCACTACTTCCTGTTTCCAATCACTCTTCCTCATAAAGAAACAAATGGATCGTTCTATATTCTATTCTCTGCTTGATTGCAACACCCACTGTGGTGAGAGAATACTGCAGTCTGTGGTTGATGCCCTGGCCACCAACAACTCCTGCAGATAATTAAAATGTTAATTGCAAGGAACCGCCATTGTCTGTTACCACTTTCTAAGATAAGGGTGTGCCCTTGTATGCTGCACTAAGGTTCTAGGAAAGTTTTGTTCATGACTGACATCTGTTCAGAGGCTTGCCCGTTTATTATTAGTTCTTTTTGGAGGAAGACAGGTGGGAGAATGTCATTGCTAATCTCCCCCAGTAGTGAGGAGCCTTGGGGTAGACCGTCCCAGGAAATGGAGGGTAGAGAGGCTCTGACCCTGCTTTCTCAGCCTCATCCTCCACCTATTCACTAGGAATCTCTCTCCTCACTGCACAGCGGGAGTGGGTGGTTTTTTTGTTTTTTTTCCGGGACTTTTAAATGTGTCTTTACTCCTCTGTCTCAAATTGAACCTTTCATCTGAAGTAGGAACGCTAAGCCTCGCCTTAGTAACTGTGATTATTTCTTTGCATATCAACCCCCCAGTTTTATTTAATTCTTTGGTAAGGCTGAGAGATGCTTATTAAGTAGAGAGACCTGAACACAGTCAAGCTTCAGTCTGTTACCAAGGCAGTCTGGAGTGACCAGCATAAAGCATAACAGATTAGGACTTTATCTTATACATAGAAATCCCCACATTTCTTCTCACAGTATCCAGGCCACCTTTCTAGGTGAATGCTCTTCATCTAGCAGTGACCTGGGAGAGGGATGGGTGACCTGGGAGAGGGGTGGGTGACCTGGGAGAGGGATGGGTGACCTGGGAGAGGGATGGGTGACCTGGGAGAGGGGTGGGTGACCTGGGAGAGGGATGGGTGACCTGGGAGAGGGGTGGGTGACGTGCATGAAGGATGGAGTGTTCAGGAAATCCAGAAGGGAAGATGAAATGACCTACCAGGATTTCATGACCTAATATCTACAAAATTAATGAAAAGCCATGGCCTCCTATAGACAAAACTCATTGAAATACTTCTGCTTATAAATTTGCCCACCTGTTAAATTATTTGATATGACCGAGCCCTCATTTCTAGGAAAACTTGAAAGGAAACCCCTGTATATATTGTGAATAAAGCGGTCACAGCGTAAGTTAAGATAAAGGTGGCTGCTGGCGGTGGGGGGTGGTGGGGGTGGTGGTAGTGATTGGCATGAGAGGAATGAAGGTTCTAAAAACCTAAAGGGTTTGAGTCCTAGAACAAAAGGAGCCCTGGGGTGGCGGTGCACAGAAGTTCTCCCTCCTGGCTGCTAGCATTCTCAAAACACTGGCCCTGCAGCCTCTACCCCAGGTTGGGTAGCTTGACTCAGCCCCAGCCTGCAAGTGAAGGCAGCTCAAACTAGGCGCTTTTGCCCAGAACTTCCTACTCCAGCATGCAGAGACCCCACCAAAGTTCCGGGTCCCATCTTCCACCCATCCTGTCCCTGCTTCCAGAGAAAGGATACAGGATCATAGCCATTGCCTTTGTCACCAATAACGCAAGAGACAGACCATGAAGATTTTCTGTGAATCTTGAAATCTCTAAATTCTGTACTGTTTTTTTTAAGGGCATTGATGGATTTCTGAATGTGTGGTGTTTCTTAGGTAACTATTAGTTTCAATTTCTTGGGGGCATAAAGTTGGACATTATACATATATGTATTATCCTATATGTATCTATTACCCTATACATGTATCTTATGCATATATTACCCTAAAGTGCCAGATGCACTACACATGTATAATATACACATGAATCTTTGTGCATAACTGTAACATGAGTTGGACTAATTAATAATTTTATTTTAAAACATGTTTGAGTCTTCCTGTAACCACAGGCATTTCCCAGTACAGCGTGTCAATACTGATAAGTTTTTCTCTGCCAGTAAAGTGAACCAATTCAAGCCAGATTAAAAATATACATGCAGGTTTATTGGGAAGCTGTTCTTGGGCAGGTGAGGTGTCTGGCCCCAAGGAAGGAGGCCAGACAAGTCAGGGAGATAGAGGGGAGGGGAAGAGAAAGAGAGAAAGAGTGCTCAGAGAGAGAAGGAAGAGAAGGGGGAGGAGGAAAAAGGAGAGAGAGAGAGAGAGAGAGAGAGAGAGAGAGAGAGAGAGAGAGAGAGACAGAGAGAGGAAATTGTCTGGGTTATATAGCAAAGAGCTTCTGGGGAAGGGCACCCCAGCCCCTGGGCGAAAAAGTTCAGGGTAGAGACAGTGAAATGCCAGCCATGCCCTGTAACAGGTAGAGACTGAAGGATGCTGGGAGAACCTGGAAGCCAGGTCTGCTTTGGTTTGTAAAACATGCACCTCAGCCCCTGAGTCTGAACCCAAACAAACAGAATCCAGCTGAGATGTGAATCAAAATGCCATTCCCGTTTCCTCTAAAACTGATGGGGCACGGCCCAGGGTACCTTGTTTCATGTCTCAGCTCCTACCCTGCAGCTCACAACCATCTGTGACTCAAGTTTCAGGGGACCCAACCTCCTCTTCTGGCCTCTACAGGAATTACATGCACATGATACACAGGTACATATAAGCATGCATGTGACACACACTCTCTCTCTCTCTCTCTCTCTCTCTCTCTCTCTCACACACACACACACACACACACACACACACACACACACAACAATAAATCTTTCTGAAAAGGCACAAAGTTGTTTTGGCCATTCTCTTGGGAGACAGTAGCTCATCAATGAGAGATAAACACAGGCCTGTAGACAGTGGGCTTTCAGAGCCTCTGTCTGTTAATCAGTATTTTATCGTCTTTCCACAGCCCAACTTAGCTCGTGCTTCCTAAGCTGGTGGTTTTCTTGTGGCAGAAACATTCCTTTCTTAAGCCTGCAAATCCTTTATCCAGTTAGAGAGATCATAGGGTTCAAATGTCCATGGGGGTACCTTTAAGATTGAACTGCAAACCATGTGCTAGCGTGGCTTGCCTTCCTTGGTGGCAGCGTTGGCCGTCTTTGTTCTTGTTTTGTCTTCATGCCAGAGGGAATCCTGATCTCTCTTTCCATTGATTTTGACTAATAATTTAGAAAGAGGAACATCCATTTATTGTTAAGTCACAAAAAATCAAAGTGTGTGTTTCCAGTACTCAGTGTGGCCTCCACGGGACAAGAATACCACGAGTCAGCTGTATTATTTGAACTCATTTTCCTTGGCATCCTACTGACGTGAATATTTAGTTTGCCATTTGGTTCAGAAATTAGAAGCAGCACGTCCTACTTGCTTTTCTCATTGCAGTGTTGAAATGCCCAACAGGAAGTAACATAGGAGAGGAAGGGTCACATTGCATCCGTGGTCAGGAAGCATGGGGAGAAGAATGCTGGTACTTGGTTCTCCTCCTTATCAGTACAGGAGCCCACCCCATGGAGGGGAGCCGCCCACAGTTAGCCTGGCTCTGCCCACCTCAGTTAACCCAATCTAGATGTTCCCTCACAGACTTACCAAGAAGCTTGTCTCCTCCATAGCCCTAAACCCTATCAACTTGACAGTTGAGATTAGATACCACACAACTGGAGCAAGAATTGGTATCTCTGATAAGAAAAAATAACATTTATTGATTGTATTGGATTTTGTTCCTGAAAACTATGAAATTCTACCTGTGGGCGTCAAACGTGACAAGTGAAAAGAATGTGACAGATACGCAGGACCCTCTGCCCTGTTCTTGGTCTATACTGGAAGCCAAGTATGCCAAGGTTTACTTAGTGGAATTTCAGAAGCTAGGCAAGTTTGGACCTGGCTAATACTTGGATGGGAGACTGCCTGGGAATACTGGGTGCTGTAGGCTTAGAAACAAAAATCACTTAACAAATGGGGCCTTTTCCTTATAGGCTTTCAAAGCATAGTCATGACTCAAAGCCCCCAGGTATTTCTTCAGTAGACTCCATTTATACAGTTTAATGCTGTATGTATCCTTCCTCATCAATGCAGGCGGGGGTGGAAAGAGGGAGACAACACACCCAGCACACACACACACACACACACACACACACACACACACACACACACACACACAGAGTGAGTTAAGGGCCAGAAAATATGGATTCCAAAATAAAAATAACACCCCCTACATATCACTGGAGACTCATGTACAGGGCACTCTGTGTTCTATGCCTTTGTTTGTTTTTATGAGATGGGATGTTTTGCCTGTATGTGTGTATGATACCCTTGGAGGCTAGAGGAGGGCATCAGATCCCCTGCAGGGGAAGTTATAGATGCTTCTTAGCAGCCATGAGGGTGTCCTCTGCAAGAACAGACAGCACTCTTCACTGCTGAGCCATCTAGGAAAAATGAGAATACGCATGCATGTGGATATGTGTACATATGTCTGCGTGCCTGCATATGAGCATGCATGTGTGTATATGAGTGTGTATGTATGGACATGCATGTGAGTGTGTATTTACACTCAAGTGCATGCATGGAATGTGCGATGCTTATCCTTTGAGCTGGGAAGCTGAGTAGCATGTGTCCCATGCTCAGCTGTGTTTACCCACAGTGGCTTCAGAAGGCCTTTTCTCCTGCCTTCGTGCTTTCAAACTCTCAGGTACTCGGCTGAAACCACATCCACTAAAAGATCTAGAATAGAACTACAACCTAAACCATATGTAGAATTCTTCTTGGATTCTGAATTTCGCGCACCCCCACACACACACACACACATGTCCTCTGGGACTAGCTATAAATTTTAACTTATTGGGGAAACTACCAGCTCAATTATTCCCCGCAGTGGGAAAGTAAACACTTTTGCTGGGAGCGTAGCTGCACTAGTGGGGGGAAGTTCTGAGCAGTTCCACGGAGAGGGTCACCATAGTGACGATCTGGTAAGAAAACGTGGATTTGCCCAGGATGGTCGGCCCCTGTGCTACCATTAGGCTTAAACCAAGACTTCTCAACATTACCTATGTGGAGGTTTGGTGCCAGATAATTCTCCTGCTACATATTTTTACTATTTTAAATTATGCCATAGGTTTGTGTGAGTGCACGTGGGTGCCCTCAGATGTCAGAGGTGTCCGATCCCTGAGCACTGGAGTTAGAAATGATTGTGAACCACCTGATGTGGGTGCTGGTGAACGATCTTGGGTCCTCTGGGAAAGCAGCAAGTGCTCATTACCACTGAGCCCTCTTCCTAGGCTCTGGGGCCAGATAATTCTAAGTCTTTGTATGAATACAGGGCGGGGTCTGTCTGTTCTGAGTATTGTAAGACCCATGACTCCCAAAGATGCCAGTTCTTTCTTTCATCTCCTTCCCTTCCTTCTCCTCTCCAGTTATGACAAAAGACGATTTCATCTAAGGAGCTGGGGACGTGTCTAAAGGCTGGGGAGATGTCTCTCACTCAGCAAAGTGCCTGTGGCACAGACATGAAGACCTGAACCCCCAGCTCCCCATAAAATCAAATTTCATGGTTCCTGTGTTATAGGGGAGGGGTTCAAGCCAGGGCAGCCTCAGGAACTCATTGGCCAGTCAGCTAAACCAGTGAGCTCCAGGCTCGGTTAGAAAGCAGTCTCAAGAAATAAGGTAGGCCGTGAGTAATCAAGGGAAACACCTAATGTCCACTTCTCCCTTCTGTGCACATGCAGGCACATGTGCACATACATATGTACACTCACCTGTGTGTGCACACTTGTAAAAGCACAAACACACAAAGTCTCTAGGTGTTGCCAAAGTGTTCCCCAACAGCAAAACTCATCACCCACCCCCAGGGAGCACTAGGTTAGACTATATAAAAGGCAATGTGTTTGCTTTGGGAATATGCTTTTTTAAAGTGCCTGCATGGAACATATGTGAATTCATGTGCTGTTACCATGTGCTGCCTGCATGGCACATTAAGCAAGTAGAGAAAAGATGTGGCTGGCTTTGTCTAAAGAGACCATTCTGTCTACTGACCTTCATTCTCTACCAAGTGGGCACCAAAGTCAAAATTGCCGAGGAAGTCCAGTCTCTGTTTCCTCTGATAGCTCAGGTCACATGGATGCTTAGGTTGGGTTCCTTAGCTGTGTTTTCTAAAGGACAGGGGTAACATCACATCCCAAGAGCTATGAAAACATCTTAGCAAAGCCTAGAGACTACAGAACAAAAACATTGGGACCTGCCATTGGAGAGCTCACCCTGTCACTATGTTATTGTAATACTTAAGGAAATCAGTCACGTGGTTTGTTGGCAAAATCTAATTTTTAATCCCAGAATACCGTTGAAGATTTACAGGGTGCATTATCATGGCTAACCTGATACGACCTCTTCCTGGTAATAATACGGTTTTTCCCTGTATAAGACACAGTTCCTTAACAACTAAGAGAGATAAACATACATACAACACCTTTTCTTTCTTTTATTAATTGCGTTTTTAATTTACATTTTAAATGTTATCCCATCTCCCAGTTTCCCCTCCAGAAACCCACTATCCCACCCCACCACTCCCTGCTTCTATGAGGATGTGTCCTCACCCACCCATCCAGTCCCTCCCGCCCTGATATTTCCCTACTCTGGTGCATTGAGCCTTGGCAGGACCAAGGGCCTCTCCTCCCACTGATGCCCGACAAGGCCATCCTCTGCTACATATGTGGCTGGAGCCATGGGTCCTTCCCTGTGTACTCTTGAGATGGTGGTAAAACCTTTTTCTAACTGGAAAAAAATGTTTTGTTTTTATCTTGAAAGCAATTGGATCCAAGCTATAAGTTATGTCTCAAACACAACACTAAATCTTAGTGTTTTAGAAAGACAGCAGTGCCCCTCCTACAACATGCTTGTCCACGAAGCGGAGACAGTGGACACTTGCTAGTTGAGTAGAGGATAAATAGGTTATTTCAATTTCTTCTACTCCTGCTTCTTTCTCTCCCACTCCTTTCTTCTTCTCTTTCCTCCATCCTTTTCCCCTCCCCCTTCCTCCTCTTCCCAGCTAGATATGTAAACAATCAGTTAAGCATTCGTGTGCAATAGAAGCATACGTCACCGTCACGGAGAGGATGCCATTGTATTGCTTGCCTAACTGACGGGATCAGACCAGTTACTAAAAGGTTTGACTAATTAAATACTCCTGCAGGTTAAGCAGTCAGGTTCCCTTTGCAAAGCTAATCTGAAATAAATGAAAAGGAACAAGCTACTGACCTGTGATCCAGAGCCTGGGTAGCCCAGGGTCTCTGTCTCTGTCCAGACTGGAGGCAATTCCTTCCTTCTGTCTCTCCTTCCTTGGGAGAAGCCATTGAAAAGGCTGTTTTAATTCCCACAGATGCACTAGCGGGATAACCATGCGTGATTCCGTGCATTATTTTCTTTTTAATTATAGAGACGTGAAGTTTACAACTTAAAAGAGAAAAAAAGTCTGGAAACGGAAGATGGACCGTTAGGGGGCAGGAAGCAGGGGACTGAGTGGGGAGGGAGGATTGAAGATGACCCTGGAGGTGGACTGCCAGGAGTGGGGGTTGGGGGTGAGGCAGCCGTGCATGCAGAGGTGCAGTGTTGCAGTGGAATCAACCCATTTGTGCAGCTCATATGGCTGAATCGTTATCATTTTCTTTTTAAGAGCGATCACTCTCCCCAAAACTTCAGAATCTTAATTTGTGCTGCCAAGAAAGCAGAGCTGAGAACACTTGAACAACTCTGGTTTCAGTCAGTACCATCAACTACTTTTTAAAAAAAATGACCTCTGAGAAGAATCCTTTTAGTTCATTCTGTGAGCTAAGATTCAGCAAGTGTGTCGTGATTGTAGAACGACTTTTCTGCCCCATCCCAATCAATCCTTCCATACTCGCCGTGGAAATTGATGTGGATGGAAGAAAGGAAGTTGAAGGTTTGTTTGTTTCCCTTTCAGCAATGAGGTTAGGAAACACACAATTTCCCCACTTTTATAACATAGTAGCAAAACACAGTTGGGCCATTATGCCTGTGGGCTGTGCGGTCTCACCTCAGAGTGGGTGCCTTGGTACTGTCACGTTGATGGAAATTTGAAGCCTCACCCCACTGGGAAAGCAAGCATGAGACACTAAACCGGTTGCTCCTGGAGGTGGTGGACCACGCCCCTCTCTCTCCTCCCCTCTCATTGGGGTGGGGGAGCTGTCTGGCTCTGGCGCCACACAAGGAATTAGGCTTTGGGTTGAACAGAGACCCGGAGGCTGTAAAGTTTATTTTAAGAACATGTTGCCAGAGATCTAATAAATTAATTTGTAGCTTCAGGCAGGGCTTGTGTGAAATCTTGCTGCACCAGGTGCTTGCTTTTGTAGTTTTTTCCTTTCTCCAGAGGCTGCCTAAGGGTGTGGCCCTTCCTTAACTCCGCTCCCTGTAAAAGCCAAGTCAGGGCTTCTATGAAAATGTTTGTTTGCTTACATTTTTATTCCTATTGGAAGTAAGGAAGACGATAGCAAATTAGTTCTAGGTTTTGAAAAGAGACAAAAGTAAGACCTCCTCAAGGTTAAAAATATATACACATGTGTATATTAGTCCTTTTATATCTGACATCTGAAATGCTTAAATAGGTAAGCCTATTAAAGGACCAATAGCGCAGGCTCAAACCACCAGGTAATGTATCTATCATTGACAATTACGTAATTGCTTTATAATCCATTAAAGCCACACCTTTCTGGAGCTGGGTAAAATATCAAGTGAGGAGAAAATGCCTGTCATTCATCCCTACTCTAAAGTATCCGGTGTCTGTATTTGTATTGTTCGTCAACATAATTATTTCTTTAGTTTACTGTCTGATCAGCAAACTTAAGTGAAAGGAAGAAAATCTTTAGTTGCTTGAACGAGAAGAATTAAAATAACCAAGGTAGTTTCAAAGCTGCAAACGCTCCTGAAATAGTGGGTGAGAGTTCACCCTGCAATTACTTGTGTTTACTTTGTCCTTTGCCCCTTTCAGGTGCACATTCAGGTGGATGTGCACCGGAATTCCTCGTCCTGGGCGTGCATTCCAGCATGGAAGGCTTCAGTTCCACTGGGGAGGTGACACACGGTGACACCTGACACAGCCAGCCTGGCTTGATTTACAAAGACTCTCAAACCCTAGGGCAGAAGAACTAAACCGTGGAGGTTCTTCTCTTTTGTTGTTGTTGCAAGGATGAAAATAAGCACATTCCTTTTATTTTAATTCCTTGTTTGTTTGGGGGGCTGAGGCTTGGGGGAAGGGGCTGTGTTTAGAGACTGGAAGGAGCCCTGCAGGCTCAAACTTGAAGCTGCCACCCAGCTGTGGCCTGGTAGTTCCCTCCATCAGAGGCAATTACCTCCCAGCCGCCTCAGCTTTGAGCAGCCTTCAAATCCCTTCCTGAAATTAGAGACTCTGAACACTTTACTTGCGTTCTTTTTTTTCCCCCTATTCCATCTGTGTTGTTTACAAGTTCCCACTGCCCAAACCAGGGCAGCCCCTCCATCTCTTAGCTCCAGGGTCTTTGCAGACAGTAGAGGGACGCTCACTCAGACCGTGTTGCTTCTATCCCAGGGCATCAGTGTATGAATTCATTAACTTGGGCAGATTAAAAGGATGCTAGCATGGTGTGAAATTTCAATGGTGACCTGAACGAACTGGTCAGATGACTCAGAGAAGTACAGAAAAAAATACTGGCCATCAGAATTACAGTGACCCTGACACAAACCATACTGCTAACCTCATCCACAGAATGTAGAAATCCCTGACTTGGGCTGCACTGTGCTGAATGGGGTAAACTGGCCAAACTCCGTGCAGACTCAAGCATCCTGCAAGTGCCTGGTGAGGAGTGTGGACAAGTCGGAGGCCATGCTTGGCATAACTTAAATCTTCATTATAATGCTACGGATTCTGTCTGTCCTCCTTCAGCTTCAGACAGACAGCTGTGCAGGAGGTAGACCACCCTTCTAACATGAGCCACAGCGACCTCAGAATCCCGGGGTTGGGATGGTCAGGGAGGCAGGTGCTTCCTATCCGTGAATACAGACAGCACTTCCTGTCAGCTCACTCTCCTGACCTGAAGCCATGGAGGGGATTGGTTCTGTGATGAATTATTTCATGTCTCAAAAGAGTAACTTGTGGTTTGTACTGAACAAACAAGGTGATTTTCAATATTCACTGTGTCAGGTAAGAGGAAATCCCTGTCAATTCTAATCAGCAAAAACGGGATGATTGTCCCTCGAGGAAATGCAGGTCTAGACTTTCTAAGTTCATTCCATCAGCCTATATCTCTTTTTAGTTGTACTTCTGCTCGACAACGCCTTATCTGATGAGAATTGGGCGCCACCATTGTGCACGCACCCAAAGGATCGTGACTTTGAGATGAGTAAACCTTAGCGGTCACTCATACATTCTTTATAAAGTACACTATAGCTTTTTTTTTTTTTTGGGTTTATGAATAATAGACAGCACTGTAACACTGTGATTTAGAGATATTTTAAACAATGACGTCATCAGTGAAGATGTACCACCGGGTCGTGAACTGGTCCGCCCATCACCTGAGAGCTCTGAGGAGGTAGAGTATCACTCGATGCACTTCAGCACCACATGTGAGCGCCCAAGACTGACCACTGAAATGCCTTCTATTGATTTCAGGAGTCACGGATAAGTTGTTATGAGTAGATGAATTTGCAAATACAGAATGGAAGACTCATGTGGATGGGGTGTATACACAATGTTTGGTGCAGTCTGTGAATAAGCTCCCTTTGGAGCTTCTGGTTCTAATAGGCGTCGCGTGGTTCTACAGCGTCTGTGGCAGTGTGTATGAGGAGCACATCCCACAGGGACAGACTGTGAGGCACACTGTGGACTGATACCCTTGGCTTCTAGGGGGAATACAGGGATGGTTTTCATTCTCCTCCGCACACTGTCTGGCAATACTTACAGTGTCCGCATGAGAATAAAGAGTGCGGTGGGCGGGATAGCTCAGCAGGCTCCAGGCACACTCACTGGCTGCCAACTCCGACAACCTCAGTTCCATCCCCAGAACCCACATGACTGTAGAAGAGAACTGACTCCCGCCCCTTACAAGCTGTCCTCTGGCCTCTACACCCAGACCCTTTCATCTGTACACGCAGAATAAATAATAATAAAATATTTTCTAAGGAGAACAGCGTGTGAACTGAGCCATACTAAAGCAGCATTCCGCTTTGCTCCTGAGGCACCCTGAAGATGTGGTGTCGCCAGCGCTCTCTTCCCTATGAAGGGTGCACTTGTTTATGCTTTCCTGAAGATGTGCGTGCATGCGTGCGTGTGTGTGTGTGTGTGTGTGTGTGTGTGTCCGTGTGTGTGTGTGTCCGTGTGTGTGTGTGTGTGTGTGTGTGTGTGTGTGTGTGTCCGTGTGTGTGTGTGTCCGTGTGTGTGTGTGTGTCCGTGTGTGTGTGTGTGTGTGTGTGTCATGTGTGTGTGTGCGTGTGTGCATGTGTGTGTGTGCAATGACGATCAACTGTGCCCTCTGCCCCTCTACTTCTTTTCCCAAAGGATCTCTACAAGTTCTTTTACTGTGGATCTGACCCCTTGTTCCGTGTGGCCTCTTTCATGCAATGGGAGTAGAGGTCGAGGTGAAGCTACCCGGAATGAAAGAAGAAAATGATGTATTAATGACCAACTGTTGCATGTGTCAGTAATTTTAATATCTTTAATTGAAATATTCTAATTAATTAATTAAGCTAAAATAGTGTTCAATATGTATTAAGTCATCTGTAAAAGAATAAAATGTATGGGCACTTCTTGGTCTGCTTCCCATGGGTCACGGAGGCTTCAGAGTCTAAGATGTCTGTGTGTCAGTGACACCTCAGGATGGACCGTCCGCTCCTTCCTTTAAGTCAGATTTTGGGTAAACCTCATCTAAAGAGTCTGCTTGTGTTTAATTTCCAATGACTTAAATAGTAAAAACAGTAAACATTAGTATTTAGCAAAATCCCTAAGCTCCCACAGAGCTGAATTGATTGAAGTCCTTTTTCCTGAATTCTTTTCATCTGGTAGCACCTTCCTTTCTCCCATCCTTGGTGTCAGAATACCACCTGACTGAAGGCCTGTAAATACCTGCTCTTCCTCCTGTTGTCCCTGACCCCTTGGATAAGGTAATCCCTCCCCCTGCATGCACTCCTCAGCTGAGGGCAGCACCTCAAGGTACTTTCCAGTCTCAGCTTGTGTGCTTTGTCCCTGCACAAGCGTGATGCCCCAGAGGTGAAGGCCAGCTCCTAGGATCCAGAGAGCCAGGCTGGCCTATGTTCTGTACCAGGCAGTACTCAGTAAGCAGTAAAATCAGCCCGACTTTACAAGTAAGGGCATCTCCTTCTGCAAGCTGACAGTTTCTTCTATGCCCAAGGCCAGTACAAAGTTAGAGCTGAATCTTGTCACAGATGTGACAGGGAAATGCATGCTTTACATGAGCACAGCTGGAATCACCACCTCCCAGAAGCATCACCATTAATCACCAACTCCAGTCTCGATGGTGACCCAACCCAACCCTGCTGCTAAAGAACAAAACTCACTTAAAAATAAATTATACGACTATTCCTATAAACCAGATAATGGTACCGTAATGTTTTCCAATATAAATAGTTGTTTCTAGGTGAGCACTCTGCCATTGACCTACATCCCCAGGCCTTAAATATCTATCTCCACCTTTGGGTTTAAAAGGTTAAATCCAGATTTGCTTTTATTTCATTATCGATGTACATTTGACTTCTAGAGAAATCTCCAGGTGAAACTTTGCTCTTGGAAACTGAAATTTATGTTGAAATAATCATTTTTTTCTTGTAACTAACGTTTGTCTGAGGATAGATTCTTTATTAAAGATAGATGTTTGGGCAGCCACCCTCCACAGTCAGGATTGTGGCCCACTGTGCTGTGGTTATTAAGTGTGCTTTGTCTTAAGGGAAATCAGGAAAGCCCTTGTTTCTAGGGAGGAGTCATTGAAGACCTGGGATTCTTTGTTATTCTAAACTAACTATTGAGTTTGAACTGAAAGGGAAAATTGCAGAAGCCTAAAGGCCAGCTGGAAAAGTTCAAAGGGAGCCAAATCTTAATAGCCTTGGTGTCAGGGCTCCAGGACAAAGCCTTTGGGAGTGTGGTTATCAGCTGTCAGGCACCTGTTGTGTAGATTTATGGCACAAGCCCTGGGCCTTAATTTGTTTCCAGTTCCTCAGGCATTGAGACAGCAGGATCTACTTCAGAAAGGCAGCTGATCACATGCAAATATAATTTGTCCAGTTTTTGAGCTGGTTAATTTCACATAAAATTTCACATCAGTCATGTGACCCAAGTTCGGCAGGAACGTGTATGATTCGCATTTACCGAGGTTAGAGGCGCGTACATGCCAGATAATAAGCGAGGTCGATTTCCACTGTTTAGTTAAAACACAGTTCAGTTTTACAGGTCAGCCAAGCGTGGCTCCTTTAATCCCAGCGTCTTCCTACACAATAAGTGACCGCTGAGGTATGACAAGTTCTAAACCTAAGTGTGACTCGTGTTCAGGAGGGACCAGGTGATTTTTAAATTTAGGTTTTTACAGTTGTGACGCCATGTTCTCTAGTTAAATTCCAGCTTTGTAATAAATTCTAAATTACTATGATAATTAACCTGGACCATCTCATTGGACTTTTTAAAATGATTTTATTATTCTCTGTGCAGCCGGTGTCTTGCCTGAATGTATGTATCTCTGTCTATGTGAGGATGTCAGATCCCCTGGAATGGAAGTTATAGACAGTTGTGAGCTGCGTGTGGGTCTTGGGAATTGAACCCAGGTCCTCTGGAAGAGCAGTTAGTGGTCTTAACCACTGAACACTCCTCTCATTCTCTCTCTCTCTCTCTCTCTCTCTCTCTCTCTCTCTCTCTCTCTCTCTCTCTTCAGCCTCCTCTCACCGCATCACAAAGCTCCTGATATTGTTTCTGGTTTTCTTTTAATGAAACCTCAAAAGTGCTGAGTGGACCTGTGAAAATACCTATTTAGCCGTATGAAACTCGGAGCTGTAGATAAACAAGCAATTTGTTACCTTTTCCAAAATGAAAGACGTTTGCGATCCTATCTTTTGAAACTGAAGGATTCAGTCCTGAAAGCAATAGAAATTCATGTGACCCAGTAAATGAGGCACTTCTAAGCAACACAAGATAGTTCTTTTGTTTGTTTTAACTGCCTGCCCTGTAGATCAGGGGTTCGGGTGGGAAGAGACAGAAAGCGATGAGACAGAAAATAACTGTATGGAGGAAATGCGACTGTGGGAAGGTACTGCAGAGTGAAACGAACCCAACAACAGGACTAGCAAGTGCTGGGCTGTCCTGATTCACTCGGGGGTGGAACAGAGTTCTCTACACCCAATAGTCATCAATATATAGTATTTAACAGAGATCGATATTTCCTGGACTATTTCAGGAAAGAGGATTAAGCTGTAAAACTGTATACATATTGTCAAATCTGGAGAAATAGACGTTGCCAAGGTGAGCAGAAAATCAAGGGTTTTTAGACGACAGTGCAGCACGCAAACCCTGTCCCCGAAAACCAATCCTTAGATTCTCCAGAAAAGCCAACTCTACCATTTGGGGTCAGATGCAAGCAAGCTTAACTAAATATTAAATCCTTACCGAGAGATGGACTTTAGTCAGAACCATTTCCCGGAACTTCCATCCTGAGAATGTCCCCAAGTCTGTGTCACAGAGTTTAGAAGGACAACCTGTAGGCCACCACACTTTCCCATGAGGCTTTGTTATTTTCCAAGAACTCTCAGCATTCCAGGAAGATGCCTGGTTCCCAGGCAGTGTGACTTTTGGGCACTGCACACATTCACGCACAAAACACGAAGGGTAAGATATGGCCGGTGTCGGGGAGTTACCTCTTTTCCTTTTCCTCAGATCAGAGCCCTCAAACTTCTCCAGCGTTCATGAACTATGCACTAGGTTAGATCAGGTTTTCTCTGCTATAACAAAGTGCCCGAGACAACCATCGAGATAAGAGCACAGCCCACTTTGGTTTATGCGAACAATTGACCCTCATCCTTTGACTCTGTGGCATGGCAAGAGATCACGGCGGTGTTTCTAAAGCCAACATGGTGGCTCCCAACCACCTGCAACTCCAGTGCCATTAATATGTGCATATTTATATACAAACAACCTCTACACATAAAGTACTAAAATAAATACTAAAAAGATAAGGAATCATGGGGGTGGTGGGTGCTGGGAGGGTGCTCTCCCGTATTCATGAGTCTGAGGTAAGAGTATTCCAAGTTCAAAGTCTGCTGCTTTGCACTATAGAGTAAGATTCTATCTCAAAATCCAAACTAACAAGCGAACAAATAACAGGCAAACTAGAAATTAACTGAAAGACAGAAGTGTCCATAGCCTCGTCAACTTGAAGCATCAAAGAACCCTGTGTATACAGCACATTTTACACAGCTGTGCCCACAGCACATGTTGTGGCTTCTGCATCACAGTTTTAAGCGCTTCAATAAGAGTTTCCTGTTTATTGGTTTTTTTTTTTGTGGGGTGCAACCAATCGGCAGTTCTGGGGATTCACCAAGACATTACACACACCAGGCCAGTGCTACCAAGAAGTTCCAGCTTCAGCCCTCTAGCTATGGCGGAGTAGAAGCTGAAAGGTTTCGTAGTGCTTTGATGTAGTACAATAGAGTAAGCCTTGAGTGTTTTGGGTCTGGGTCAGTGATGGGAACTATTATAATCAATGCTTCCTTACAAATCTATTCTGGCTTCTTTGGGAGCAAAACTCCCATGGAAGGCTCACAGGGTCAGTTAATAAAACATCCTTTTGCTCCTTGCGTGCATTGTGGAAGGACTTTCGGGGAGGCTGAGGTGCCGAGTTAAATGTCAAACAATGAGGAGCAATTCTTTCACAGTCTAAGCTGCCTGATCTGTTGCATTTGGTTCTCAGTGAGCCGATAACTTAAAGTCTCGGTAGTTTTTATTTCTAAATATTTCAGAGGAAACAGAGCACATGCTTCTCCCCTGATCTCTTTTCCCTGTGTAGATTTTCACTGAGTCAACAGGAGTCTTGACATTTCTCCCTCTCATTTTTCTTTACTGTAGCTCTCTTTGTGACAACTCAAAGGAGAGGGAACTAGAATTCAAACTATGCCTTTAGCTGTGTTTGTTATTTAGGCTCCCTGACCCCCTTTCTCTTTTCCAGCGAGACTTAAAAGGAATTAGTGATGCCTTTGTTTATGAACCTCACAGATCAAAGGAAGTTGAGGGATAGGTGTGGAGTGGTCAGCTGATAACGCTCCTTTCATTTTCCCAACAGAATAGCTCTCACATTAGAAAGCCTGCACAAGGTTCATTTTCTCCCTGGAGGCAGCCAGCTCCATTTTGGTGGGATGGTGGGAGGAGAGGGGAAGCCAATGAAAAGGGCTGTCTGTTTGCTCTCAGGACTGGAGTGGAGTCTAGTGGGAAGGGGAGAGGAGAAAGAATATTTGTTTTTCTTTAAGTGGTTATAATTAAAGCCTTCCACCCAATTGTTCTGTGAACCAGAAAGAGGTATTTGTGAAGGGTTTTGTGTGTGGTTTAAGAACATTGCAGGCCTCTGTATAGAGAAGCCTGCTCTCCAGCGGCACCTTGTGGTGAAGGGGTTTTTTAAATACATTTTTATTAACTGAGAGTGCATACACACAGGTATTTTGATCTTATTTATCCCCCTACTCTTCCCCGTCTCCTTGTTTCATTTTTTTTTTTTTACTTCAGAATACTACGTGCTTCTTTCTGCTTTCTAACACCACACCATCCTGAAAGAAGGAGGGAGCTCTCAAAGACTGTATGTATTATCGGTAAACGTCTACCAGTCATTGAGAGGTTAGCACCACCTCCATGCACGCGTACTGGAGTTGCATATTAAATCCAGCAGCATTCTTTTCGAAGTTGCATCGTTTGTGGCTTTTTAAGGCTATTCATTGAAGAAAGAAGTAATGTTGGGTTTTACACTCTTTATTTTCCAGGTGGAAACAGGTTAACCAACCAGCATTTTCGACTGAATTGGGCATGGATCTCTTTTGAAAAGGAGTATTACCTGATCAACGAAGATTCCAAATTTCTGGATATTGTTCTTAAACGCAGAGGATACTTGGGAGAAACTTCGTTTATAAGTAAGTTTAATTAGCACTTCACACAGGTTTATAATTTCCCTCTAGTGATTAAACTGTAGCACGGACTGAGGCCACTGAATTTAAAATCTTAGTGAGATGTTGAAATTTGATTTTTAGCTACGAAGAGATCATATCAACAGATTTATGTCGAGGTACATTAAGCATGACCTTTCTCAGGTATAAAATAAACTCGCAAAATTGGAAGGAATCAACAGTAAATTCAAAATAAAATGAAATGTCACTGCGTTAGAATAAGCTGATGGGAATCTAATTTAACCCCAGGGTATAAGTCTTCTGAAACAGCAGTGTAAAATACATATGACAGCTACTTTAACAAGTAAGCAAAATGTATTCAGTGAATGGTTAGGTAGCAGAGTGTTAACTCGCTGTGAACTGACTTTGACGGCCCTGTGGCTCGCCAGAAATTTCTTCCTGACCGTTACATTACATGAAAGGTCTATTCTGTGGGTTTTCTTTGTTAAAATGCTAAATGTTAAATTCTAGTCATTTTCTTCTGCCTTATTTAATAAAACTGAGAGTCAACAGCAACTAATTAAGACCTTTCTTCAATTTCAATTCATGTCCACATTTCATTTCCTATAATCATAAACTAGGGGAAGGTATGAAGCAGAAAAGAGCTGATATAGAGCACTGAGCCCCTTGATCACGCAGTGATGTCACTTTGAGAAACAGCCATTTAATAGGATCTATAAATAAAAAAAAGCTTTATAGGGAAAAGATGAAGCTAGGAACATATTGGCAAAAATAAAAGGGTTGTCTCCAAAATTACTACTTAGAAATTGCACTGGCCTGAACGCCGTGGACGTTAGGTCCCTGTCAACAGAGGTTCCCCACTAATCACACAGCTCTCGCTGGCATGGTTAGACCCTGGATATTAGTTATTTTTTACTTTCAAAATAGGGTTATTACAGCCTGGTGGTGGTAGTGGTATATATTCCTTTCCCAACACCCAGGAGGCAAAGGCAGGCAGATTTCTGTGAGTTGGAGGCCAGCCTGAAGCACATAGTGAAACCCTGTATAAAAAAGCCAAAAAGAACATAAAATGTCTTGTTTTGTTAATTTTCAAAAAGAGGCCTGTCCACCTGCAGCCCGGCCGGAGAGCACCTCCTGGTTCTTCATTTGCTACACTTGCACAAGAGTGCTGTTTACATTCTGTTTAGCATTCTGGGATGCAGGAGAGGGTCACGCCACGCTCTCGTTTAGGGGATTGGTCTCTGCATGCACTCTGCTCTCTGCACATGCCCATATTTGCTGTCAGCGAGGGGTCAGAGAGGGGTCAGACCCTACTGTGCTTTGTGCCTGAAAACAAGGTGAATAAGTTGCACTGAAGACAGGCAAAAGCAGCTCTCCTCAGCAATCACCAGGGACGTTACATACGACCCGATCAGCCCACGCACGAAAACACGGAGACAGAGATCGATGCAATAAGCAAGGGGTTTAATGATCCAGTGCACTGGGGTGACCCTGTACTCGGGACAGAGGCGACCCCGAAGAACAAAGGCCCACACCCTTTATACTGTTTCAGGGTATAGGCTTTAGGTTACAGCATGAGTTGGTTATTTCTCATTGGTGGGGCCTACTACTTTTGAATTCATTGGTGGCCGCCTATTGTCCTTTGAATTCACTGGAGGCCCCAATGAATATCTTTGGCACACATAGAGGGTGGTGAAGGATCCCTGCTAAGGGCAGCTAGCTCATTTCCTGGAACAGGGTGTTATCCTAAATTCCACGTGGTTTTTGCCTAAGGCAGCCTTTGTTCTTAAGTTTGGATCTTACATTTATTATCTATTTGCAACTTGTCCCCACCTCGGCAAGTCTATGTGATTTGCGCTCACAGTTTTTCTACATACGACATCGAGAAAGTTAACCGTTGAAAACTATTTTAAAGATTTTTAAATTCTGAAAATTTTTCTCCCTGCTGCTTTTGTTTGGTTTGTTTTTGTTGTTTTATTTTTTCTGCAGAATGCTGATGTGTTTTTCTAAGTTACTTGTTTGGACCAGCTATTGTTCCCTGTGCCTGCTTCTGTATTAGCAGCGCTACGGGTGCTCCAGAGCTCTCCTTGGTTCACCTCACACAGCTATTTAGTAAACTGGGGTGGAAGACAGCCAGAAAGGCCCCGTGTGCCCATATCTGCCATTATCCAAGATGGTCCTGAAGTGACACCAGGACCTGAAATAGAGGTCAAGTTCCTTGCAAAGCAGACTTAGCAGAGCTCTACAATGAGGATGCTGCTCCCACACAGCCTACACTCTGGGAAGGCATTATAGCTGCAGCTAGACTCACTTGAGTCCTAAATGAAGAATTACAGAAAACTTGTAGATACAGTTCACAAAGATGACTCTTACTAGTAACCCTAAGGGAAATGACGTTAGCATCGCTGTGACTGAAAACCTGGTGGGTGTAACTTAAGAAGAAAGGATTGCCTGGAGCTGGAGGGGTTGGGGGGATGGGGTTAGTGAGAGGAAGGAGGGAGGGGCTGTGTGTGTGTGCAGCTGTGTGTGAGTGTGTGTGTGCAGCTGTGCGTGCATGTGTGAGCATGTGTGTGAATTTGTGTGTGTGTGTGGTGTGTGAGTGTGTATATCTATGCAGGTATATGTGATTGTGCGTGTATGTGCATGTGTGAGAGAGCGTATGCATGTGTGTGTGCAGGTGTCTGTGGATGTGCATGGATGTGTCTGTGTGTGTGTGTGTGTGTGTGTGTGTGTGGTACAGCTGTGCATACAATGCGTCTGTACATGTGAGAGTATGTATGTACGTGTGTGTATGTATGCATGTGTATGTGGTTGTGAGCGTATGTGTGTGTGAGAGTGTGCATGTGTGTATGTGCTGTGTCAGCAGCAGACAGGGCTGTTTACATCTTGTTCAACCAGGAAACAGAAAGAGCCAGGCCAGCCCTGGGAGTGGGGGTGGGGATAACCTACAAAGGCCTGGTCCTACTGACCTGCTTCTGCCGGACCCACAGCCACCAGGTGTGGCCCACACATTCCAAGCACTGGTTCAAGGAGGGCACTTCATGTTTAAACTATAACAAGCTTTTGAAAATTAGTTCTTAGTCCAACGCATAATGTAGTGGGTTTTGCTATGGCATTTTCATAGGCACGTCATGCTTTGTTCCTGCACATCCTCTTCTGCCACACCGCCCCCTCCCACCTCCCTTCTGCTTTTTCATGTGCCCTGACTTCTGTTACCTTCATTTCCCCTTAAGATCCCTTCCTTTTCTCTTCTCTTACTGTTCTTTATACTTTCACAGCTTACACACACACTCACACACTGACACACACAGTCATGCACACATCCATGAACATTCACACATGCACACGCTCACACACATACACTCACAATCACATACATGCTGCATACATACACACACATACATACTCTCACATGTACAGGCACATTGTATGCACAGCTGCACCACACACACACACACACACACACACACACACTATGCATACACTCTCTCATACAATGCATGCACAATCACATATACCTGCATAGATATATACACTTAACACACCACACACACAAATTCACACACATGCTCACACATACACGCACATTGCACACACAGCTGCACACACACACTCACACACTGACAGACCCACACTCTCTCTCTCTCTCTCACACACACACACACACACACACACACACACACACACACACACCTAAATTTAATTCACATTTAAAAAAAAACCCATCTGCTGCTTTTCTAATTCTTGCCTATTTCACTCACCATAATAATTTCCGGTTCTCTCTATCTCATTATCCTGTAAATGTCCCAATTCTTTTGTTCTTTATGGATGAATGAAACTCCATTGTGTCTGTGAACCGTGATTCCTTTCCTTGATCAGCTAAGGTACCTCCATTTCTTTGCAGCGGTAATAGGACATGCTGGTGATGTCTTTGTGGCTTTTAATGAATTCTTACAATCCACTTATAAACTAAGTGTGCATTTGTATTTGCATCTCATGGGTCCATTGATACTAGTTATTAAGCATTTATTAATCCCACTCATTGAGTGTTTATCAGTTAACCCTTCATTCACTAGAAATTCCATTTTCTTAAGTCAAGAGCGTTTGCTTCAGCCCTGCCCTATTTTTCGCATGTAAGAGAGGACACAAAAAAGTAGCGTCATTTCATAACTGAAGCGAACACTTGTGGGTGTTTTCAGTAGCAGAGACAGGGACTTGGCATGGCAACCTGTGTTTCACATGGTAGATGACTTCGCTGCCCTGCGACAAACATGGCGGAAACTGGAGCCTATGCCCTGTGAGATATGAATTCCTGTTTGGCTTTAACTGTCCTTTGAATCTCTTGAAAAGAGTGCTTGGCCAGTGAAAGGAAATTCAGTCAAGCAGGCATCAAGCAGCTGGCAGAGGCTGACTGATTAGCAGGGTTCTGTTGGTCTGGGGTGATTGTAATGGATCCAAGGGAAGTTGACAATCCCTCTCTGTGCACCAGGAACAGAACTCTAAGTGGGAAATCTGCGGAACTCAACGAGACCCGGCGCTCTTGCAATGGGCCCTTTATCCTTTGACATTAAATAAGCCATGTGCTACTGAAGCTACATGTGAACTACTTGTCTGTCTGGTGTTTTTCTGAGGACAATAAGACAAATGCTTTTAATAAAACCTTTGTTTTTGTCCTCATCTTAACATTAACAGCCTGTGCTGTGTTCGTATGTATTCAAAGTGATCTCACAGCGAGCACTCCAAGGCAGTTTTGTTTTGTTTTAGTCTCTGGTAGACAGTCAGCAAGTAAGGCAGGACAGGATGCCCAGCAGTGAAACAAAGAAAGAGCGGGAATGATCCCAGTTAGTCTCAAATGAACGAGTTACATTGTTTCCCTCAGGTATCAGCACAAGGGATGGGACTGCGGAAAAAGACAAAGACTTCAAGGGTAAAGCTCAGAAACAAGTGCAGTTCAATCCCGGCCAGACCAGGGCCTCGTGGAGAGTGCGGATCCTGAGCGACGGGGAACACGAGCACTCCGAGACCTTCCAAGTGGTTCTCTCTGAGCCGGTGCTGGCAGTCCTGGAGTTCCCGGAAGTGACTACGGTGGAGATCATCGACCCAGGCGATGGTGAGAGTGATGGTCACCTCCCTTAATGTCACTGTTGCTGGGCTTTTATGGCAAAGTATCTTTCTCGTAGAGGAGTTTAAGGTCACTGTTTGGACTTCCTATATAAAGAATTTCTAGACTCTTTAGAATTCTCGGATGTGTTGGTGGAGAGAGGGAAACATAAGAGACCTGAAAGGAAAGCTGCGTCTCAAGTAGATTGACCGCAGTAGCATAAATGCTGAGTCCTTTCCATGATGGGGCATTGGTTCATCAGTTCTGAAGTCTTTCAGATGTCTGAGAAGACCTTTTAAGCCAATGGTGTGAAAGTCAGGCCATTCTGGACTTAATTTGTTTCCTATATTTTATTATTTCCACCTTTGTTACATTCGTAGCCACCCCATATGCCCACCCCACCCCTTCCTGTGGTAAAGTGACCTGAGTTACTAGGGTGAATTTCTCTTAGGTCACTTCCCTTGTAATGGGTCCCCTTGCTGACACTGCGAAAAATGGACATTAATGTTCCTGTGATTTGACCTTTTCCCCCTTGACTACAGTCCTGGGTTGTCTGGATGTGTATTTGAGTAGGAGGGTCTGGGGGCTGGAGGGTGGCATGAATGGCTTTTTTGAGACCTGGCAGTTACACAAACCTCGCTGAGACTTTTAAAGTTGAAATGCTGTCAGAAGCCAGACTTGGCTTTCTTTCATTTAAACTGACAGCCTGTTTTATTTTGTTAGTCTGGAAAAATTCTTAAATGGTCTACGAAGATACAATCTGCTGAATTTGTAAAATGGCGACTCACATGCAAATCCCTGCGTTGAAGGATTTATCGTAATTAAAGAAGCCGATGAGAACCCGAGGCTTCCGGCATCCTGAGCTTAACTAATTCCTCTGCCTCCAGTCAAATATGAAACTCCCTTACATTTATAATGTTCGTTAAAGAATATTTAACATTAATTGCATCTGCTTTATCTGTGGATAAATAATTCAACTTTCCTGTAGTCTGCAGCTTTGGGGATGTACTTGAATAATAACACTTTACTCTCTTAAACACGCCTATGACAACTTTAATACATTTAAGCGGCTCCATTAAGTTTAAGCTGGAAGCTAGCTTCTTAGGTTTTATTTGCTATTTAGTAAAATTTGCTATCGTTTACCTTAAGGGATAAGACTTTAAACTTGTTTCTGAATTCCTAACTATAAGACGAGAGTGTTTCTCTTTACAGTGCCAGTGCTGTGTCTGAGTAATGGGATTTGAAAACAAAGGGAACACACACACACACACACACACACACACACACACACTTGCAAACATATGCACGCACACACCCTGGACCTCACATATTCATAACTATGCTATTATAATTCTCTGTAGACATCAGTAGTTTTAAATTGAAGAGTTGTGATTTAGGCAAGGATTTTAACTGATTGCATTTTCCTACATACGTCAGCACCTGCATTCACCTGCAAACACATACCCTTCGCTGCTTATTTATTTAATGTGAAGCCAGTGCTCACATAGATTGCGGAAACCCTCCTCCTGCCTGCCCACATCTGTGGCCCTCTGTAGCACTGTAATCAGGAGTGACCCTCCGTCTCCACCTGAAGACTGGGTCCAGTCCTCGTGAGCCTGTGACATCCGTGTTGCAGCAGCTTTGAGTGGCAGACAGCAGTGAGGGTGCTCCAGGACTCCCCCGGGAATTTTAGGACGGCCAAGAACAATAGCAGTGAATCTCCGAGCTGTATGACAGCTGGTCCCTGCCCTATCCCTTGGGAAGGGACCCTCCAGAGGCAGTTCGACCATCCAAAGGACCTTCCCGGCTGGAGTATCCACATTTTGGTGCATGGAAATGTAGGTTGAAAGGATTTTAGTGTTTTTCAATGAGCTGTGGGGGAGAGTGAAGAATGACTAGAACATTCTGCTGCGAATGTGGACAGTGACAGTCCATTGTGGATAGTGGATAGTGGTCCCATGCTTATGCACCATGTCAGTAAACTCAATCTCCATATAACTTGAAGCCTGTAGTTCAGAAAACTAGAAGAAAGGAAGGGCAGAATTGTCAACAGTGATGATGAATAATCTTTCCTATTAAGGCGGCTGTTTGGTCACCTGACCTCACCCTCGTCATTTCCATTCCTGTTCTGCCTGAGTTTATCCCACAATATTACTCTTTATTTACATGGTAAGTTCTAGGTGAGAAGAGAGTCAAGTGCCACATCACACCAAACTCCTTTTTTGGGTAAGAGGATTGACAGGCGTCCTGTAGTCCCTTCAGAAGCCTGCCGCCTGCAGCTGTTTTGTTTGATTTTCTCTGGCATCGACAGAGATGGCGCGATGCTCTCTGTGTGAAGAAGAGGCCCCTATGAAATTATGTCCAGTGACAGCAACTGCCTTCCACTGAGAGACCCATCATCTCTGGGCTGGGCTGTGAGCACGAATCATCCCTGTTGATTTCCAGAACTCAGGGAAACCTGAGAGGGGAATTCAAGGTCAATACCCCTTCATCTTACCCTCTCCTCTGGAGTCCATGAAGTATTCCTCAGGCAGGGCAGAATGCTACTCATAACACCAATACCAACCCACCCTTCTGTCGGGTGCCTTCTGGGAAGCTTAGCAACTTTATCTCCTTCCAAACGTAAGATTCTAATTCCGTGATTTTTTTTTTAATCAATTTGTTAGTGAGCTCTCTGAGACTCAAGGGATTTATTTCCATTCAATCCCCAGCCAGTGAGTATTAGAGGCAATATTTAAGAAGTGAAAGTATTAAAGATGACTATGTGTTACACGTATTTTCTCCCTCTCCCCCGAGTTATCAGATTTCATCATTTCATGCTACTAGAAAGGAGGTGACCTCTCATATAACAGTCTGAGCATGCTTTTTGCAAATGGGACAGTGACACAAGCTGTTCGTGTAGGTCACAGCAGCACAGGAATTCCTAGCGTTTTAGTATGTTTAAAATCTCGAGTGTATTAACATCGGACAGTAAACCCAAATGTTCCAAAAGAGAAAACAAGAACACTTTAGTCCTTGTGTTATGTACCTGCACAGTCAAAGGTTAAGGGAGCATCAGCTGCAGGTACCAGGAATTCTGCTAAATGCTGGAGGTGCAGGTAAAACAGCAGAGGTGCCTGGTAACCCTGAACTGAGTCCTATGGCCTCGTGACCACATAGTGTAGAGTGCTGCATGCTATGGTAAGTAATGAGCTATAGAACGAACACCTAGCTCATTTAAAACTTTATTAGAGATTTTCTTGGTTTTTATATATGGGTGTTTTGCCTACATGCACCTATGTGCATCACATCCATGCAGTGCCTGAGAAAGCCAGCAGAGGGCGTGAGATCCCCTGGAACTTGGTTGTAGGTGGTTGTGCTGGGAACTGAACCCACGTCCTCTGCAAGAGCACTGCTGCTCCTAACAGCACTGAGCAAGTTTTGAGAGGTTTTCAGGATAAAGATTCTTATTCTTCTGTCTACTAAATCCTGTGTCTCAAACAATACCACTGTTTCTTACTCTTAGAAAGATACAGAACATTAACTGGTAGTAAACGCTTTTGTTTCTGTTAAAGGAAAACATTTAATTTTTAAAAATTATTTAAAATAAAGATAAAATAAAATATTAATAAAAAATTAAGGTATTAAATTAAAATATTAAAAAAGTTTTAAAAAATAGATTCTATTCTCTTTCTATTTCATAGTCTCCACATAATGAGTTTCATGATATTTACTAGGAGAACACAACCTCAAATATTTGAGTATAAGTACATAGAAAAAAATAGAAAGTCCATTTTTATGTAATTATTTTGCTTGTTGTACTTGAAATGCCTATAAACTTTTATTGACTGAGTTGTTTTGATAGTTCCCTGATAATATAATCACGAGCAAGTAGATCAATTACTTGATCTCTGTAAATGTTTTTGGTAGAATCAAATTGAGTCACTACTAATGTAAAGAATTAAACATGTCTACAGATGACTCAGCAGTTATGAGTACTTGCTGCTCTTGCAGAGGACCTGGGTTCAAGTCCCAGCACCCACATGCTCACTACTGTTTGTAACTCCAGATCCAGAGGATCAGATGCCCATTCCTGGCCCCCATGGCTCCTTCATGCATGTGATACACACACGTGTGCTCCGGCAAAACATCCATCCAGGTCTAAGAACAGTAGCGATTACCGAGACCTTCTTTATCCTATATGAACTTTTGTCACGTCACTTGTGAGTTAGGCTCACTTTTCATTTGCTTCTTTCCCAAACTCCTTTTAAATTTGGTCCTCATTTACTTGGCCCACTTTAGAAGAAGAAAAAGTACCAAAGCGTAAGAGAAATGTCCAAGTTCAAACAGCAGCAGCAGCATTCAGAGACTTCTGCATGAGTATACTTGTTGGCCAGTCCAACCGCACCCAAGTGACCTGAAGACTCCCGGATGGCTTCTGGGTTGTTTTCAAACAGCCAGACTCACCCAAGGCGGGGAACACCCAGTGCTTTCACCCGAGCCCCAAGTTCTCTTCCTCTTCCTCTATTATGGCAGATTTGTAGAAGATAATTTGTCCTGTCATGGTTTTAGCAATTCTTTTCATCTGTAATGGAGAGAAAGAACAGGATGAACATTTATCAACTGTGGCTACAACTTTACTTCTGAGAAGTCAAGTCACTTTTCCACCCTAACTTGTGGCATGGTCAAAAGCTAAAATTAAAAGCTGCAGTTAGAAAGCAGAGGACTCGGTATGCGGTATAGTCATGTAGATACAGGGAGGGTGTGTTCACTCTATCCGGGTTTGTCTTTCACAGAAAAAAGCATTCACATTTCCTGAAAGTGGGAAAATAGCTCAGCCAGAAAGAGAGTTCAATATGGCTTAAGAGTTGAACAGAGAGAGGCAAGGAGTGAGGAGCCACGGGGAGCTAAGACTCCCCCCCCCAAAAGACTAGCAAGAAGTAATGAGTGTTATTCTCTCCATCATGTATAACCCTCTCACATGGAGGGACCCTTCTAGGGTTTAAGGGCAGGGCCCTGCAGTTGCTTTTCCCTTACTGACTTCCGTTCCCTTCTTAAGAACGCACTAATCCCACAGTGTAGCCCCCACTTCTTCCTCTGCAGGGACTGTGAGAGTTAAAACCTAGTGAGTGAGTGGGATTTCACATGGGCACTCTTAGGATGTATGCCTTTGTATGTTCTCTGTCTATGCTAATGTATGTTAGTCATGTTAGCTAAAGGGAATGTCTAGGACATTTTCAACTCTTTGAAGGAATCCTCTAGGTCAGTGGCTCACAACCTTCCTAATGCCGTGACCCTTTAATACAGTTCCTCAGAAAAATTATTTTCATTGCTGCTTCATAACCGTGACTTTGCTACTTTTACAAGTAATAATGTAAATATCTGATCTGCAGGATACCTGATTTGAGACCCTCGTGAAAGGGTTGTTTGACTCCAAAGATCCACAGGTTGAGAAACACTGCTCTACGTACTTGCTTCCTGGCTTTCTTCTAACCTTTCCCTCTCTTTGTAAATCTCTTTTTCCTGACATCAGGTTAGTGTTTGCTCATGTGTTAGCAGTGTCTCTCTCACCCCGCATGGCTTCCTTTGGGGAGAACACTGGGCAGCCATGTGGTTAGGAACATGGACTCGGAGATGGCTTGTCTGAGTTCAAATCTATTGTCAGCACTTCCCCCAACTTGACGTACAGCAGGTTGACCTCTGTGTGAGTGCTACGTCCTGACAGCTAAAATGCCAATCACAAAAGTTCTGACCTCAGAAGTTATTGAAAAGATAAAGCCAGTCGAAACATGAGGAGTGTTTAGAATAGCAGTTGGCAAATACTAAGACTGTCAGGGGGTTCAAGACTAATGCAAGGAAGGTTCTTAAACGTTTCACTCATAAAAAGCTGGGATTCCTTGAGCCAGCCTGTGCATACACTTTACCATATACGTAACACGAAGTTGAAAAACCATATTAACCTAAACGGCAACCGTAGAAATCATCCATTGTCTTTCTGATATCCTTTTATAGTTTCTCCCACAGGTTTACATATTTCTGTTAAAAGTTAGGTCAACAGACAATCTGAACATGATACGGGCCTATTTACCCTCTGTCAGATCAAATGTAGGAGTGAATTCCAGGTCTAGGGCCACGGTCCGGACACCCAGCTTTCTTCTATATTCATGGTTCAAGCCCACAGGCACTGAGAGGGAGAAGCCCTGACTTGTATAATCTGATGTGTATGGGTCACGGGGTGCAGAAAGAACCAAACCTTAAGCCCTCTGGGTTTAAAACCGAGGGGCTGCTTAATTAAAAGCCCGAATGTTCAGCTGCCCTCAGGACATGCTTGAAAACTAAACCAGCCAGGACAGTTTACAGCATAGAATGAATGCTATGTGCGATGTTTAACCCTGTCTTAATCAGCTCCGGCTTTTGTAACAAAATATCATAGATTGGGTGACTTTCATAAAACAGATAACAATATCTATCTGTTGCCCACAGTTGTGGAAGATTAAGAATCTAAGCTCGAGGTGCAAGACTGGCAGGAGAGAGCTTGCTTAAGTATGTTTGAGACCCAGACTCCAATCTCCAGCAACGCTGAAACAAAACAAAAAACCAAGTGTTTGGGCTAGTGTACTTGGTTCTTGATGAGGCTCCTCCAGGCTTGCAGAACTTCACTTCCTGGGTGTGGCCCCGGTGTATCACCCAGCCACCCTTGCCTGTGGGTGAATAGCGAGCTTGGCCTTGCTTTCATAAGAATGTCAATCTCTCAGGGAGCCGCCACATTCGTGACCTTCTCTAAATCTACTTGCCTCTCAAAAACAGGTCTCCTCCACCATTGCACTCAACATATGAATTCCGAGGACAGAAGCGTTAGCATGTGGCAAGCTTTTGGTAACGTTTCATATGAAGGCCACAGAGAGTGTGGTCTGAAGTCTGAGTTCATGAGATTCACTGGATAGCTTAACGCTCCCTGGCACTTTCTGTGGTTTTACCCTGAAACCAGGATGTTGCTTATACTAAAATTTTGTATTTGGTAAAATTATACCTGATAATTGTAGCTACAATTCTTACCACGGTAAAACCTTGTCTTAAAAATCAATCTGCAAAGACGTTTTCCCAAGTTGTCACTTGGTTGCTTTCTAGAGCAGGACTGCTTAGGTCCACGCCCTCTCCTTATGGAGCCGCTCCTTCAGGCTGCCACCCTGTACTTGTACAAACTGCTGGTGAGGAGAACAAAATTCTGTCGTCTCCCCCGAGAGCCTCCACTTCCTGGTCTCAGTCCTCCACTTCCTGGTCTCAGTCCTCCACTTCCTGGTCTCAGTTCTCCACTTCCTGGTCTCAGTCCTCCACTTCCTGGTCTCAGTCCTCCACTTCCTGGTCTCAGTCCTCCACTTCCTGGTCTCAGTTCTCCACTTCCTGGTCTCAGTCCTCCACTTCCTGGTCTCAGTCCTCCACTTCCTGGATTCCTCAGCAATGTTTGGAACAGTTGCTCCTCCCTTTTTCTTAGCACTCGCAATGCATCCTGGCCGTCCTCAGCCTCCGGCTTCCAATCCGGTCCTCGTCCGGTCCTTGTCCGGTCATTGTCTTCATCTTGCATCTCTCCAGGCGTGACCGTACTCTGACTGATGCCTGGGCATCTCTTTCGCCTGTGTTTCCCGAGTCTGTCCTCTCCACTGAAATCCAAGACCATACAGCCAAAAGCCACTTAGACTTTTCCAATCTCAGGTTTAGCATACCCAAAATGAAACTCGAGGTTTCCCAAATTTGGGAATCCGGGACTCTCCATAGTGTTCTCCGATTTTACAAAGAGCATCTTTGTAAAATCTCTAAAAGACTGGCCAAGGTTACGTGTTTGCGTTGTCCTGGGTTCCCTCACATACCACTTCTTCAGAAAACTCCTGTGAGTCTTTGTTAGTGACGCATCTGTTTCACATCTGTACTGTGTCAACTCTTGTGTCTCCGGGTCCTTGTTGTCTGTGATCTCCTCCCTGCAAAGTCTTAAAAGCAGGGACTTCATTTCAGACCATCCTACTTCAAGTCTGTCATGCAGCCGCTGAAACTTACGTTCATAAAACACATCAGAGTACAGCATCACCACCCATGTCTCATGCTCTTTAATGTCTCACCTGGAGACACTGAATGGGCAAACAGGACTGCACTACATGTTAAACACTGCGACCCACTTTCTATAGGAACCAGGAAGTTAAACTACCACAAAACCCAAAATGCTCAGGACCTGAGCTGACAGCTTCCCTAATAGTTATCTATAATTCTAATTCTGGGCCTGAAACACCCAGATGTGCACATCCCCGTAAGATATCCTCCTTAGTTGCTTTCCCACCCGTCAGCCTCTCATCAGGGCAACTTTCTTTCTTTCCCACCATTCCATGTTGCCAGTCCTTTGCCTGATTTCAGTTCCATCTGCACACAGGTGAAGGGCTGTAGACACGATTGCTGGCCGACTCTTCTGGTTAGCATTTGGTTAACACAGTGAGAGTCATTTGGGAGGAGGGAAACACATGTAAGGAAATATCCCTATCAGACTGGCCTATGGGGTAAAATTTTTGATTGATGATAGAACTGGGAGAGCCTAGTCCAATTGTAGGTGGTGCCTGTCCTGTTCAGGTGGCCCAGAGCTGTGTAAGAAAGCAGGCTGAGCAAGCCCCGGGTGTGCATCGTGTAAGCAGCACTCTCCTCCATGACCTCTGCTTTAGTTGTGGCCTCGCTGACTTCCCTCAGTGATGGAGTGTGACCTGAGACTTGTAAGCTGAGATAGACCCTTCCTCCCTGAGGTGCTTTGGGTCATTATCACAGCCATGGAAATCCCAAGACACTGATTACTCAGAGCACTGTAGAAAAGAAACAGGAAAGGTAACGATGGCTGACTTCATTCTAATGAGCTGTGACATTCGATTATTCTCGTCCCCGTATGGGGTGGATTTCCTTATCTCCACATCCTAATCACAGAAAATGGAAGTCTCTCCAGCAGTTGAAGGGAGCTATGTGATCTGCACACCCATCCCACCTCCCCCTCTTCAGCCTCATGTCTGACCTCCTGACCCACTGTGTTCTGAAGACACTACTGTGCCTGCTCCTTGCCTGCCCTCAGCACAGCCTGTTCTTGGCCTCTTTTCACAAATTATCCCTTTGTGTGGAATTCTCTGCTTCTCACTTTGATGGCTCATGACCGCCTGCATACCTCAGCTCAGCTTTACGAGAACACTTTTCTGTGACGTTTTCCTAAGTGTTGTGCACTACTGGGCATCCTCGTTCCCAGACACTTGGTTTTCTTTCTATCCCAACACCCCCACCCAGTAACGTATGTACCTTCTTATGTATTTAGTCATGATCTTCCTACTTCCCATCTCCCAGGAGAAAGAAAACCCCAGGAGGGCACAGGTTTCATTAACTTCTGCATCAGTCGGGCCCCACTGTAGTGTCTGGCAAGTTGAAATCAGTGTTTAATAAATGGATAAATTCATTACAAGATGAGATTATTCTAAAAATGAATACATCCGAGAAAGTTTTGGAAGAAAACAAAGGACACTGGAAAAATTCGTCATTTGAAAAGCACTTCATCTCATGATTAGTGCTGTATGAAGGTCAAAGGTCAACACAGGACTGAAACCCGGGCACCTGGAGTGGTCTCAGGGCAGTGAGGGCCAGTGCCTGCAACACCTTGAGGTAGAAGAAAGCTGCATAGAGCTCTAGATATGTGAGAGTTGCTGGAAAAATGAACTCCAGAACTCACTGGCTTTTAATTTTCATTTATGTGCACCTATGTCTTTGCATATGTGCATGCATGTGTGCAGATGCTTAAGGAGGTCAGGTTTCAGGTCCCCTGGATCTGGAGTTACAGGATGCTATGAACCACCATATAGAGGTGTTCAGAACTAAACCCCCGACCCTCTGCAACAGCAGCAAGTGCTCTTAACCACTGAACCATTTCTGGTTCTTGTCCCAGAAGCCCCTTTCCTGCAGGCTCTTCCCTTTGACCGACCCACCCGGAAGCCTCAGCATCACAGAACCCTCCGTGGGGGCTCTCATCTTTTATGCTCTCAGCCACAGGGCAGGGTGGGCTGTGCATCTTAGCTGTGGGTACTATTCGAGAGTCTCTTTCAGCCACAGAAGAATTGTGCTTACTGTTTCAAAGATAATCAGGAAGTGTTTTCTGTGTGGCTATTAAGACTTTCAGGGAAGCAGACTTCCAGAGGAATACTAGAATCTGTCTTGGGTTTGTAATTGAATTAAATAATCATGAAAGTTTGACACAGTAGATCTATTTTTAACAATTTAATTGTGCCATTTGTATTATTTAATGTACCTTTCATCTAAGTTTTTTTTTAAAAAAAAGAATCATTGAGACTTACAATGTCATATAAACATAGCTTTTATGTTACAAGTAATTGCTATCCTGCTAAGGAAGGAAGAAACATTACAGCAGTGTTGTTATAGCTGATAAAGACATTGGGGGACTCTAAAGGAACTGCTGTTTGAAAACCATTGAACAATATGTTGTTACAGTTTTAATTGCAAATCATCCAAAAGGAAGTCCTTTGGATAGAGTAGATATTACATGATCTAAGTTCCAATCCTGACTGTGCTTGGAAGCCAGGCTCAACCCTATGAACCCGAGGCCCTGTAAAGCAGGGCATTTCCACTCTCAGATTATCAGGGAAGATGCCACCCTTTACCAAGAGGAAAGAGGGGGATTGAAAAGAACTGTGCAGTGATGTTTATTGAGAAGAAAGACATGAGTGGAGATAGAAGCTGTGCTGAGTTTTGCATACCCATTCCTTCCCTTCCTCCACCCTTCCCTGACACCACTGTTATTCTAAAAAGGATAAAAAGACAAAACCAAAACCAAAAACCAAAAAAAAAGTTAAGTTTCTGTGATAAGAAATTCAAACCAAAAAGGAGAAAAGAAGAAAAAAAAATGATGCCAACCGTAATCCTGTGTTCTCTTTAGAATCAACCGTGTTCATTCCCCAGTCTGAATACTCAGTTGAAGAAGATGTGGGCGAGCTGTTCATTCCCATCAGGAGGAGTGGAGACATCAGCCAGGAGCTGATGGTGATCTGCTACACACAGCAAGGTAAGCCCCCTGTTGGGCCAAGTGAAATGACCTCCAGTCAGCGCACCCATTGGCTTCTTCATTCCATGGGGCCTAAAGGACGGGCTTTGTCGTGGTTTTTCATAGACACTGAAACATTCCTTAAGAACCTTTGAGTCAGTCTGGCAGGAAGCTGCTGCTTCTTCCCTCAACTTTTGGTCACTTGGTTCGATTTAAGCAGGGAAGGGAGACCCACCGGAGCCGTTGTTTAGAGGTGGGGTCTGGTCTATGATGCAACCTGCTAGCATTCTCAAACAACCTGGGCTGTCTCAACATGTCCCAACCTTAGTGTGCAGCTCAGTGGCTTCCCTACAGTGCCAAAGGCTGTGTGTTTGATCCTTAGCACAACAAAAAGAAAGAGACAAAGTAATATGTATCTGAGGAGGACACACTAATTTAAAGCTAGTTTGTCTAGTAACAGCAGTGTCCTAAGAGTTTTCCTCTGTTTTGTGTTAGGAAAAGAGAACTCTCTATGAGTTCATAAGCAGAAAAAAAAAAGTGTCAGGTTGAATAAAAAACCAAAAATGATACTTTTGTACCTTTTATATGTGACTGTAAAACTTTATCAAACAGAAGACCATGTGGGCAATGAATTAGAGACAAAGCATTATCAATTGGAACTAGGTCAAGACATTATATAGACAAGTCATTATGTAGTGGGAGTGGATCTACACTTCTCTGAACATGTCTTCTTGATGAATATAAGGTGTGTGTTAATGGTTAAGTAGGAATGCAAGGTACAAATGCAAATTTCCATTAAAGAGCAATAGGTCCCCTCTGAGCATATAATTTTTGACATGATTAGTGTTAAAATGGCCAGGACAACTAATCTATCATGTTGGTGTTTGGTGAACTCTGGAGAGTGTCACGGATTTAACTATCTTCTTGAAGTTTTTCAAGGTTTCCATAAGCACTAAATTCAGTTTTAAAAGTGCCCTCAACTTTAAAGGACAGCAAATGAGTATCTTTAAAATGTAAAACTCATTAATAATCATTACAAACACATTCCAAAGTACTATTTTGCTTATATGGGAACATCCCATGAAAGGTAAATTTACATAGGCAAATTTAAGATCAATATACAAAAGTCATTAACATACAAATCCATTTTCTAGAGAAAAAAAAACAGTGGAAAAGAAAAAGTCCCATAAAAGTTGTCGTCATCATGGCGGGCTTTCATGAAAATTCCCATTAATGTGTATGTGCTCTGAAAAGCTGGACAAAAGAATGATTCATTAAAGACTCAGTCTCAGCCTTGCACCCAGATGCCAGAAATAGTGGGATTACCTCTCAACCTAAAACCTAAAGCCAAACAAAGCCTAAAACCCAACAGACAGACAGAAGGGCTGAGACAAGACAGAAAGAATGTGTCCTTGGCCTGGACATGGGATACATTTGAATATTGAGAGATGCTATTTTGCCCTGTAGTGTTAATCTGAAAGCTTGTTGGAGGGGTGGTAGGAGAAAATACTGGAAAGCCAATATTGCAGTGTGTGAGGTCATTCTGAAGGAGACCTGTCCTAAAAAGATACTCTGTAGCTGTGATTCTGAAGGAGACCTGTCCTCCAAGGATACTCTGTAGTTGTGATTCTGAAGGAGACCTGTGCTATAAGGATACACTGTAGCTGTGATTCTGCAGGAGACCTGTGCTATAAGGATACTTTGTAGTTGTGATTCTGAAGGAGACCTGTGCTATAAGGATACTCTGTAGTTGTGATTCTGAAGGAGACCTGTCTTCTAAGGATACTCTGTAGTTGTGATTCTGCAGGAGACCTGTGCTATAAGGATACACTGTAGTTGTGATTCTGCAGGAGACCTGTGCTATAAGGATACCCAGTAGTTGCCACTGCAGTTCTGGGGTGTGGCTGTATACAGTTGCAACAGTTAAATACTGAATATGAAAACAACAGGTTTTAGAAACTGAAGTCTTTTGGGTTCTCTTGGCCCCTAGGGACAGCAACCAGCACTGTGCGGACATCCGTGCTGTCTTACTCTGACTACATCTCCAGGCCTGAGGACCACAGCAGCGTGATCCGCTTTGACAAAGATGAACGTGAGAAAATGTGTCGTGTGGTGGTGATTGATGACTCATTGTACGAAGAGGAAGAGACTTTCCAGGTCCTTTTAAGCATGCCCATGGGCGGGAGGATCGGCGACAAGTTTCCGGGAGCCAATGTGACCATCCTCACAGACAAGGATGATGGTGAGTTCTGCTCGACCTTACCTGGGACAGCAGTGCCAGGCATGACTATCTATACAGAAAAAAATGGAAATCAAATAGAATTAGGAGGTGCGTGTTGATTCTCTGCTGGATTTTTATAGTGACTAAGGTCCATCAATCACGGACTACATCAATCACTGCCCTTTCCTGATGTAATGTTTCCTACTGACTGGAGGTCACCTTATCAAGTGAGTGGTTACAGTCAATTTCCATGGGGAAGAATCGGCCTCACTTTATTAAGGTTCATTGATTCCCTTCTCCTTTTTTCTAACTTTAATTCGAGTTTTTAACTCTATTTCCCATAGAAACCCATAAGAAAGGCGGTTAAATGAATCACTGGGTGGGTAACAAATATATGGGAAGTTAGGTCTCAAGACAGGAGGAGCGGACATACTAGACCGCTCTTCCCCAGGGAAACCAAGTTACCGTGAAGCAACAACGCTTTCTGGAAAAGGTTCACACTTTCCTGTGGGGAGGGAAGGAGCAGGGAGGGGGATGGTGGTGAACGATTTTGTGATGCAAGCAAAGGGCAGAAACAGCAGCACTGCCCTCCCCTCCCATGGACAATTTTCCGTCTCCTTCCCATTTTCCTCATGGCGGATCAAAGAGAAGGATGAGCTGTGCTGTTGGGGTGAAGATGCAGAAGAGTCGAAAAGCCCGAGTAATCTTAAAACTCAGGAAACTGAAAGCCATCTGTCCGGAAAGGTCTTTGATATTTAAGGTGAAGAAGGCGTGAGATAAAGCCGGTCAGGTGTCCCCCAGTCCCTCTGTGAAGTCTTTGTTCTATCCTCTAACCATCCTGTGGGCTACAGGGTGATGCCTTTGTGTTGCTGGAAAGGTTTAAAAGCACGGATCATAAATTTGGTGGTGACATTTGACAAGAGGGCATAAAAGGAAATTTTCCTTTCACAACTTTATCTATCACCTTGCTTTAAAAAGAAAAGAAAAGAAAAGAAAAAAGTTCTTCCAGTAAGTGCTTCACGTACTAAAGTGTTCTATATGTATCTATTTATAATTTTTTAATTATACCTGTGGGAGGGCACCTAATTGCAGGTCCCTAAGGAGGCAAGAAGTGGTGGTCGGGTTCCCCTGAGCTGCAGTGACAGGTGCACATAAGCAGAGATGAGCAGCCCATGCAGATGCCAGGAACTGAACTTAGATCCTTTGCAAAAGCAAAATACATCTCAACTGCATTCAGTATATTTAAAGCAAGCAATTTCATTTCAAAATCGGATCGCTCTTAGAAGGTCAGTATTTTAAATGTCCAGAATAAACTTAAGAACTTGCATTCAATTCCCATCTACCATCCAGAGAGCTCTTTCTCGTGTCCAATCCGCAATGGTTTAGATGAAGCAGGGTTTGGTTTTAAAGTGGAGAATCTAATTCCTACTTTAGGCCAGGATTCTGTTGCTGTTGTTTGTTACAGTCTTTTGGGGGAAAATTCACACATGTAAGTTTCATAGTAAGTCTTAACAAGAACCAAGAGTGATATTCTTCCCCCTTTTCCATGGATAAGATGGAAATACCTATGCGTGAGGTGACAAGCTTATATTTATGCTTCTAGTCACACAGGGACGTGGCGTCAGGCCTGCTGATCTATGCACCTCCTGTGCACTGTTCCCTGGGAAAAACCCCCTCTTGGGGCGAGGTGAAAGAGCCATCAACAGAGTCCTAGAGTCGTAGAGTAGTTTGCAGAAGATTTATTTTGTGAACCTTGGGGCTGAAGGGTTAGGGTCTGAAGCTCTGGAGTTACAGGCGAGCGCTGGGCTTCTTATTAATAGCCCTGAAACTACAGTCGGATTGATCTGCTAGTCTGCGTTCTCTGTCTCATTCCTTCCATTTCTGAATTATCACCCTAATCCAAACTGCCCTTTGTCTTCCTTTATAGGTCTTAGTAACACCTTTACTAGAGCAACCCAGTTTCTAGTTGAGTGCTTCATTTTCAGTGCTGAGAAGCCATTGTGAATTCCTTTGACCTGCAGGAATTATCCCTGGCTCTTGTTTTGTTTAAAAAAAAAAAAAAAGGTAGATAGAATTCTGTATGCCAGACCTCCTTCTCACACCAGGGTTCAAGTTCACATGTCCATATGTATTCAGGTCAGCAAGAACCCATGGCATGTTAACCAATTCCCTTGATAGGATTCAGAGATACTCAAGCGGTCAGGTCCAGTAGCGTTCCCCAAATGGTACTCAACACCGCTATGATTCGTGCATCGAATGTCACCCCTTCTTAAGACTGACCACACTGACATTCAGCCCCTGAGACCTGCACTTAGAGCTCCAAGATCGGTTAGTCTCCATCCACTCGTGGACATTTGCTCATGGCCAGACAGTTCTTGACGTCATGCTGTCGTCTTCTTCTGCCATATAGAACCTTAGCTCATGCATAGATGTTGTCTGATATGAAGGAAAAATACTTTAATTAGGTCACTGTGGGGCTCACGATCCTATGCGGGAAGAGGAAGATGTGAGGCATCATGGGCAGGTGAGATACACCGTATGTACTGCATGAAAACATGCAGACAAGCCAACAGCAAGAGCAAAATGCCACAATGCCATGCCCATGTCTGTGAGAATGGGTAAAATGGAGGAAGCCTTAAGTAGCTGATTGTTTCTTAATGAGGAAATCGAGTCCTTGTAACTTTGTAACTATGGGGACTCAGAATCTTCTAAAACAAGATTGTCCCTCTGAGACATCATAAAAGAGTATTCTGTGTTTATCAAGTGGAAGACAGAGGTAATGATGGCGGGCAAACCCCTGAGACTCTTCACTAGGACCAAGTATCTATCACCAGCGTCACCAATGTCGACAATGTTTGGCTATAGGAGCGTGACCCAGGGCTACACAGATACATCTGGCTAACATCTATGTTGTGCCGCTAAGAAACAGCTGAACTTCCTGGTATTTGGAAGAACTGACGCCTTACACATTGTTGATCCATCTGACTTTAGAATATGCAGATATTCTACACATCCCCACCAGCATCCTCAGTGTTCTGTCCTTCCCCAAATTACAGTTCAAAGTGGCAGTACTGGTCCCTTACAAAAAGTGTTATTCAACACTAGGAATACTCCACTCACTCTACCGTCAGCCTTCAGAGTGAATGAAGGAACGTTGAAGCTGACCCCGTGGTCCGCCTTTGTGTGACAACCCAGATGGGGGCTTCACTAAAATGGCTGTCATCTTTGACCATTCTGGAAAAACTACCAGGCCACACAGAAAGTAGCAGCTTGTAGCCAGCTGCAGGATGAGCCCTGTGTTTAGTGGATCTCAGTTCACAAGTGCCCAATGGCTTAGGACATTAGAATCAAAAACACTTTTGCAGAAGAAAATGTTTTATGCTAGAAAAATGCATCATGGCAACATGTGAGTGAACTTGTTTGCATTTGTGCAAAGCTGAAAGACCAGCTTGTCTCCTTTATCCCCCATTTTTCTTAATTTTAAGTACAATTATTTATATTAGAGTGAGATCCCACTAAGGGATGCCAAGCAGTCTGTGTAAGAAAGGGCCAGATTCAATCCAAGTAATAGCTTGACAAATATATTCTGCGTTAGGGTTGCCTAAGTTAAAATCCTATTTTAAAACAAAGAATTGGGTGTGAGGGAATGAGTTCATAACTGCTCAGAATATCCTTGAGTTGTGTCCATTACAGTAATCTCACTGTTAATGGTACCATGAGTCAGTGAAAGCCAAAGGGGCTGGACACAGCAGGAGTGACTGAATGGGAGAACTCAAGGTTTCCTGGTCCATGGAAAAGATACTACATATGGTACCCTTGATGCTAAGATGAAATAAAATAAAAGAGACTCAGGGAGCTGCCTGACCATTTAGAAAAGTCTAAACCTGAAGTGGGTACTCACTGTGAAGGTTGTATCACTTGTAAATGGACACGCAGGCCCTTGACCCAGGTCAGAAACTCTCAAACTTTAAAATCTGTTTGTGTGGGGTGGTGCCAAATATACCTACGGTTACCTGAGAATAGCTATTTGAAATTTGAAACAATTCAAAGGGGGAGGGGATAAGAAAGCAGGGTTCGATCAAACGCACAGGTACTTTGTAAGTTGGAACTCCTGAGACCTTGAGAGATGAACGAATTTAGACAAACAGGGAACAAAGCTAATTGTGATTTGACTTCACAGCTAAATGACATGGGAGGAATGGGTTACAGGGCACCGAGGAACCCAGCCAACCAGGAGGCCATGTTTTAAGAAAACTCTGGGTGAAGAGCCACGAGTGATGATGGCAGTGGAGAGACGGAGGTTCCATCTCCTCTAGGAATGAGCCGCCTGATAGCTTACCCAGTCCCTGCGTCAGCCATAGACACAGCTACGTACTAGTAACACTAAATGGACCCATCTGGCTACATTTATATATACATATGCACATATATATTATATATCTATATGTAACAATAATAAGACAAAGATGGATTTGATAGATAGTCTTGAGGTATAGAAAGAGGTGAAAGGAGAAAGGGAGAGGGATGATGTGGATATAATTCTTAAGTATAAAATTCCCCTAAGTAAAAAAACAAAATTTTTTTTTTTTTTTTTTTTTTTTTTTTTTCGGAGCTGGGGACCGAACCCAGGGCCTTGCGCTTGCTAGGCAAGCGCTTTACCACTGAGCTAAATCCCCAACCCCCAAAAAAATTTTTTTAAAGAAGGGTTTTACACCCAACTCCACAGTCAATGTCCTGGAATCTGCATGCACATTTGCTCCTGTCTGGTCAGTGGTGCTTGACCTTTTAGGCAAGCCATCTCCCCCTCCCCAACCCCCCACTTTGTTTTCCTCTCTTGAAACATGACCTCACTGGGGTGTCCCAGCCTACAGCATTTTGTGGAAATTCGGTGACATGATCTGTAAGAAAGTACTTTAAAAGCTGATCCAGAGGTTGCAGGTTTAGTTCCATGGGAGCATGCTTGCCTAGGAAGGGCAAGGTCCTGGGTTCAGTCCTCAGCTCTTGAAAAACTAATCCAAAAGAGAAAGGTGAACTTTGTGGGCAGCAAGTCTGAGAACGAGGCTTGATGCGCCTACAGATGCGCCTACAGATGTGCCTACAGATGCGCCTACAGATGCACCTACAGATGCGCCTACAGATGCGCCTACAGATGTGCCTACAGATGCGTCTACAGATGCGCCTACAGATGTGCCTACAGATGTGTCTACTGATGAGTCTGCAGATGTGCCTACAGATGCGTCTACAGATGCGTCTACAGATGCGCCTACAGATGTGCCTACAGATGTGCCTACAGATGCGCCTACAGATGAGCCTACAGATGCGCCTACAGATGTGTCTACAGATGCGCCTACAGATGTGTCTACAGATGCGTCTACAGATGCGCCTACAGATGCGCCTACAGATGCGCCTACAGATGCGCCTACAGATGGTTTGAATGAGCGTATTGGTCAAAGAGCATGGGAAAGTTTTTGAACAAGATTTAAAATGATCAGTATAGGGTTTGGGGCTTACTAATTAGAGGGCAATAGAAAGCAGAAAGTTAAAACCACAGCAAACCCTGAGATGGCTAGCCCCACCCCCACCCCCATGTTAAAAGGAGGGAGGAGAAGAACTAAAAATATTCGTATCCAGAAAGTTAATGGAAGCTTCAAAGCACTGTCTTCTTCTGATAGGAATTTAAGAGAAGCAGCTTGAGGGAAAAGGTTGAAAAGGTGAAGTGAGAAATTCTCAGCTTTTAAATTCAATTTAATTTTTTTTTTTTTTATTAACTTGAGTATTTCTTATGTACATTTCGAGTGTTATTCCCTTTCCCAGTTTCCGGGCAAACATCCCCTTCCCTCCCCCCTTCCTTATGGGTGTTCCCCTCCCCACCCTCCCCCATTGCCGCCCCTCCCCCCGACAGTCTAGTTCACTGGGGGTTCAGTCTTAGCAGGACCCAGGGCTTCCCCTTCCACTGGTGCTCTTACTAGGATATTCATTGCTACCTATGAGGTCAGAGTCCAGGGTCAGTCCATGTATAGTCTTTAGGTAGTGGCTTAGTCCCTGGAAGCTCTGGTTGCTTGGCATTGTTGTACATATGGGGTCTCAAGCCCCTTCAAGCTCTTCCAGTTCATTCTCTGATTCCTTCAACGGGGTCCCGCTTCTCAGTTCAGTGGTTTGCTGCTGGCATTCGCCTCTGTATTTGCTGTATTCTGGCTGTGTCTCTCAGGATCGATCTACATCCGCTCCTGTCGGTCTGCACTTCTTTGCTTCATCCATCTTGTCTAACTGGGTGGCTGTATATGTATGGGCCACATGTGGGGCAGGCTCTGAATGGTTGTTCCTTCAGTCTCTGTTTTAATCTTTGCCTCTCTCTTCCCTGCCAAGGGTATTCTTGTTCCCCTTTTAAAGAAGGAGTGAAGCCTTCACCTTTTGATCATCCGTCTTGAGTTTCATTTGTTCTAGGCAACTAGGGTAATTCAAGCATTTGGGCTAATAGCCACTTATCAGTGAGTGCATACCATGTATGTCTTTCTGTGATTGGGTTAGCTCACTCAGGATGATATTTTCCAGTTCCAACCATTTGCCTACGAATTTCATAAAGTCGTTGTTTTTGATAGCTGAGTAATATTCCATTGTGTAGATGTACCACATTTTCTGTATCCATTCCTCTGTTGAAGGGCATCTGGGTTCTTTCCAGCTTCTGGCTATTATAAATAAGGCTGCGATGAACATAGTGGAGCACGTGTCTTTTTTATATGTTGGGGCATCTTTTGGGTATATGCCCAAGAGAGGTATAGCTGGATCCTCAGGCAGTTCAATGTCCAATTTTCTGAGAAACCTCCAGACTGATTTCCAGAATGGTTGTACCAGTCTGCAACCCCACCAACAATGGAGGAGTGTTCCTCTTTCTCCAAGCATCCTCGCCAGCATTTGCTGTCACCTGAGTTTTTGATTTTAGCCATTCTCACTGGTGTGAGGTGAAATCTCAGGGTTGTTTTGATTTGCATTTCCTGATGACTAAAGATGTTGAACATTTCTTTAGGGTGTTTCTCAGCCATTCGCATTCCTCAGCTGTGAATTCTTGTTTAGCTCTGAACCCATTTTTTTTAATAGGGTTATTTGTCTCCTCATGGTTCAACTTTTGGAGTTCTTGTATATGGATACAAGGCTCTGTCTGTTGTGGTGACTGGTAAAAGATCTTTTTCCCAATCTGTTGGTTGTCAGCTAACCTGACCACAGTGTCCTTTGCCTTGCTGTAGCTTTTGTAGTTTTATGAGATCCCATTTGTCGATTCTTGATCTTAGAGCATACCATTGGTGTTTTGTCTAGAAATTCCTTCCAGTGCCCATGTGTTCCAGATGCTTCCCTAGTTTTTCTTCATTAGTTTGAGTGTGTCTGGTTTGATGTGGGAGTGTCCTGATCCACTTGGACTTAAGCTTTGTGCAGGGGT